>NC_056436.1:16375221-16525221 GCF_018296145.1 Oncorhynchus tshawytscha | reverse complement strand
CCTTAGTGTTGCAGGATGACAAACTCCGGTGCTGGCTGGTGCTCCTATTGTGTGCTGAGGTATATTCCTGATTTTTACATATGCTTCACTATTAAAGAGAGGAGAAAGGAAGCCAGCAAGGGAGGCCACCTATTATATTGGCTATTATACTGGCTGGTACCTCTGGGAATCAACTAGCACCAAAGGACATCATGTTACAGGAATACAGAGAAGAAGGGATAAATAGAGGGAGCGGGAAAAGGAGAGAGACGGGGGTGATGAGGGAGCGGGAAAAGGAGAGAGACGGGGGTGATGAGAGGAGCGGGAAAAGGAGAGAGACGGGGGTGATGAGAGGAGCGGAAAAAGGAGAGAGACGGGGTGATGAGGGAGAGGGAAAAGGAGAGAGACGGGGTGATGAGGGAGAGGGAAAAAGAGAGAGACGGGGTGATGAGAGGAGAGGGAAAAAGGAGAGAGAGAGACGGGGGTGATGAAGGAGAGGGAAAAAGAGAGAGACGGGGGTGATGAAGGAGAGGGAAAAAGAGAGAGACGGGGTGATGAAGGAGAGGGAAAAAGAGAGACGGGGGTGATGAAGGAGAGGGAAAAAGAGAGAGAGGGGGATGATGAAGGAGAGGGAAAAAGAGAGAGACGGGGGTGATGAAGGAGAGGGAAAAAGAGAGAGACGGGGGTGATGAAGGAGAGGGAAAAAGAGAGAGACGGGGTGATGAAGGAGAGGGAAAAAGAGAGAGACGGGGTGATGAAGGAGAGGGAAAAGAGAGAGACGGGGGTGTTGAAGGAGAGGGAAAAAGAGAGAGACGGGGGTGATGAAGGAGAGGGAAAAAGAGAGAGACGGGGTGATGAAGGAGAGGGAAAAAGAGAGAGACGGGGGTGTTGAAGGAGAGGGAAAAAGAGAGAGACGGGGGTGATGAAGGAGAGGGAAAAAGAGAGAGACGGGGTGATGAAGGAGAGGGAAAAAGAGAGAGACGGGGGTGATGAAGGAGAGGGAAAAAGAGAGAGACGGGGGTGATGAAGGAGAGGGAAAAAGAGACGGGGGTGATGAAGGAGAGGGAAAAAGAGAGAGACGGGGGTGATGAAGGAGAGGGAAAAAGAGAGAGACGGGGTGATGAAGGAGAGGGAAAAAGAGAGAGACGGGGGGTGATGAAGGAGAGGGAAAAAGAGAGAGACGGGGGTGATGAAGGAGAGGGAAAAAGAGAGAGACGGGGTGATGAAGGAGAGGGAAAAAGAGAGAGACGGGGTGATGAAGGAGAGGGAAAAAGAGAGAGACGGGGGTGATGAAGGAGAGGGAAAAAGAGAGAGACGGGGGTGATGAAGGAGAGGGAAAAGAGAGAGACGGGGGTGTTGAAGGAGAGGGAAAAAGAGAGAGACGGGTGATGAAGGAGAGGGAAAAGAGAGAGACGGGGTGATGAAGGAGAGGGAAAAAGAGAGAGACGGGGGTGATGAAGGAGAGGGAAAAAGAGAGAGACGGGGGTGATGAAGGAGAGGGAAAAAGAGAGAGACGGGGGTGATGAAGGAGAGGGAAAAGAGAGAGAGAGAGGGGAGAGACGGATGAAGGAGAGGGAAAAAGAGAGAGACGGGGGGTGATGAAGGAGAGGGAAAAAGAGAGACGGGGGTGATGAAGGAGAGGGAAAAAGAGAGAGACGGGGTGATGAAGGAGAGGGAAAAAGAGAGAGACGGGGGTGATGAAGGAGAGGGAAAAAGAGAGACGAGGGGTGATGAAGGAGAGGGAAAAAGAGAGAGACGGGGGTGATGAAGGAGAGGGAAAAAGAGAGAGACGGGGTGATGAAGGAGAGGGAAAAAGAGAGAGACGGGGTGATGAAGGAGAGGGAAAAAGAGAGAGACGGGGGTGATGAAGGAGAGGGAAAAAGAGAGAGACGGGGGTGATGAAGGAGAGGGAAAAAGAGAGAGACGGGGTGTTGAAGGAGAGGGAAAAGAGAGAGACGGGGTGTTGAAGGAGAGGGAAAAAGAGAGAGACGGGGTGTTGAAGGAGAGGGAAAAAGAGAGAGACGGGGTGTTGAAGGAGAGGGAAAAAGAGAGAGACGGGGGTGTTGAAGGAGAGGGAAAAAGAGAGAGACGGGGTGATGAAGGAGAGGGAAAAAGAGAGAGACGGGGTGATGAAGGAGAGGGAAAAAGAGAGAGACGGGGTGATGAAGGAGAGGGAAAAAGAGAGAGAGACGGGGGTGATGAAGGAGAGGGAAAAAGAGAGAGACGGGGTGATGAAGGAGAGGGAAAAAGAGAGAGACGGGGTGATGAAGGAGAGGGAAAAAGAGAGAGACGGGGTGATGAAGGAGAGGGAAAAAGAGAGAGACGGGGGTGATGAAGGAGAGGGAAAAAGAGAGAGACGGTGATGAAGGAGAGGGAAAAAGAGAGAGACGGGGGTGTTGAAGGAGAGGGAAAAAGAGAGAGACGGGGTGTTGAAGGAGAGGGAAAAAGAGAGAGACGGGGGTGATGAAGGAGAGGGAAAAAGAGAGAGACGGGGGTGATGAAGGAGAGGGAAAAAGAGAGAGACGGGGGTGATGAAGGAGAGGGAAAAAGAGAGAGACGGGGGTGATGAAGGAGAGGGAAAAAGAGAGAGACGGGGTGATGAAGGAGAGGGAAAAAGAGAGAGACGGGGGTGATGAAGGAGAGGGAAAAAGAGAGAGACGGGGGTGATGAAGGAGAGGGAAAAAGAGAGAGACGGGGGGTGATGAAGGAGAGGGAAAAAGAGAGAGACGGGGGTGATGAAGGAGAGGGAAAAAGAGAGAGACGGGGGTGATGAAGGAGAGGGAAAAAGAGAGAGACGGGGGTGATGAAGGAGAGGGAAAAAGAGAGAGACGGGGGTGATGAAGGAGGGAAAAGAGAGAGACGGGGGTGATGAAGGAGAGGGAAAAAGAGAGAGACGGGGTGATGAAGGAGAGGGAAAAAGAGAGAGACGGGGTGATGAAGGAGAGGGAAAAAGAGAGAGACGGGGTGATGAAGGAGAGGGAAAAAGAGAGAGACGGGGATGAAGGAGAGGGAAGAGGGAAAAGAGAGAGGGAAGAGGGAAAAGAGAGAGACAGGGGTGATGAAGGAGAGGGAGAGGGAAAAAGAGAGAGACAGGGGTGATGAAGGAGAGGGAAAAAGAGATGGGGTGATGAGGGAGAGGGAAGAGGGAAAAGACAGATGGGGTGATGAGGGAGAGGAAGAGGGAAAAGGACAGGGAAAAGGAGAGGGAGAGGGAAAAAGAGAGATGGGTGATGAGGGAGAGGGAAAAAGAGATGGGGCGATGAAGGAGAGGAAGAGGGAAAAAGAGAGATGGGGTGATGAGGAGAGGGAAAAAGAGAGATGGGAGAGGGAAGAGGGAAAAAAGAGAG
Organism: Oncorhynchus tshawytscha; assembly: GCF_018296145.1. NCBI lineage: Eukaryota > Metazoa > Chordata > Actinopteri > Salmoniformes > Salmonidae > Oncorhynchus > Oncorhynchus tshawytscha. Next base: position 16,521,895 of record NC_056436.1, on the reverse strand, counting down.
ATGGGGTGATGAGGGAGAGGGAAGAGGGAAAAAGAGATGGGGTGATGAGGAGAGGGAAGAGGGAAAAAGAGAGATGGGGTGATGAGGGAGAGGGAAAAAGAGAGATGGGGTGATGAGGGAGAGGGAAAAAGAGAGATGGGTGATGAGGAGAGGGAAAAAGAGATGGGGCGATGAAGGAGAGGGAAAAAAAAAGAGATGGGGTGATGAGGGAGAGGGAAGAGGGAAAAAGAGAGATGGGAATGAGGGAGAAAAAAGAGAGATGGGGCGAAGGGAGAGGAAAGAGAAGGGGCTAATGAGGGAGAGGGAAAAAGAGAGATGGGGCGATGAGGGAGAGGGAAAAAGAGAGATGGGGCGATGAGGGAGAGGGAAAAAGAGAGATGGGGCGATGAGGGAGAGGGAAAAAGAGAGATGGGGCGATGAGGGAGAGGGAAAAAACTCCGAGATGGGGCGAAGAGAGGGAAAAGAGAGATGGGCGATGAGGGAGAGGAAAAAGAGAGATGGGGCGATGAGGGAGAGGGAAAAGAGAGATGGGGCGATGAGGGAGAGGGAAAAAGAGAGATGGGGCGATGAGGGAGAGGGAAAAAGAGAGATGGGGGTGATGAGGGAGAGGGAAAAAGAGAGATGGGGCGATGAGGAGAGAAAAAGAGAGATGGGGAGAGGGAAAAAGAGAGATGATGGGGTGAGGGGAAAAAGAGATGGGGCGATGAGGAGAGGGAAAAGAGAGATGGGGCGATGGGGAGAGGGAAAAAGAGAGATGGGGCGATGAGGGAGAGGGAAAAAGAGAGATGGGGCGAAGGGAGAGGGAAAAAGAGAGATGGGGCGATGAGGGAGAGGGAAAAAGAGAGATGGGGCGAAGGAGGGAGAGGGAAAAAGAGAGATGGGGCGATGAGGGAGAGGGAAAAAGAGAGATGGGGCGATGAGGAGAGGGAAAAAGAGAGATGGGGCGATGAGGGAGAGGGAAAAAGAGATGGGGGATGAGGGAGAGGGAAAAAGAGAGATGGGGCGATGAGGAGAGGGAAAAAGAGAGAAAAGGGAGAGGGAAAAAGAGAGATGGGGCGATGAGGGAGAGGGAAAAAGAGAGATGGGGCGATGAGGGAGAGGGAAAAGAGAGATGGGGTGATGAGGGAGAGGGAAAAAGAGAGATGGGGCGATGAGGGAGAGGGAAAAAGAGAGATGGGGCGATGAGGGGTGAGGGAAAAAGAGAGATGGGGCGATGAGGGAGAGGGAAAAAGAGAGATGGGGCGATGAGGGAGAGGGAAAAAGAGAGATGGGGCGATGAGGAGAGGGAAAAAGAGAGATGGGGGTGATGAGGAGAGGGAAAAAGAGAGATGGGGCGATGAGGAGAGGGAAAAGAGAGATGGGGCGATGAGGGAGGAGGGAAAAAGAGAGATGGGGCGATGAGGGAGAGGGAAAAAGAGAGATGGGGCGATGAGGGAGAGGGAAAAAGAGAGATGGGGCGATGAGGGAGAGGGAAAAAAGAGAGATGGGGCGATGAGGGAGAGGGAAAAAGAGAGATGGGGCGATGGGGGAAAAGATGGGGCGATGAGGGAGAGGGAAAAAGAGAGATGGGGCGATGAGGGAGAGGGAAAAAGAGAGATGGGGCGATGAGGGAGAGGGAAAAAGAGAGATGGGGCGATGAGGGAGAGGGAAAAAGAGAGATGGGGCGAAGGAGAGGGAAAAAGAGAGATGGGGCGATGAGGGAGAGGGAAAAAGAGAGATGGGGCGATGAGGGGGGAAAAAGAGATGGGGGAGAGGAAAAAAAAGAGAGATGGGGTGATGAGGGAGAGGGAAAAAGAGAGATGGGGGGTGATGAGGGAGAGGGAAAAAGAGATGGGGCGATGAGGGAGAGGGAAAAAGAGAGATGGGGCGATGAGGGAGAGGGAAAAAGAGAGATGGGGCGATGAGGGAGAGGGAAAAAGAGAGATGGGGCGAAGAGGGAGAGGGAAAAAGAGAGATGGGGCGATGAGGGAGAGGGAAAAAGAGAGATGGGGCGATGAGGGAGAAAAAGAGAGAGATGGGGCGATGAGGGAGAGGGAAAAAGAGAGATGGGGAGAGGGAGAAAAAAGAGAGATGGGGCGATGAGGGAGAGGGAAAAAGAGAGATGGGGCGATGAGGGAGAGGGAAAAAGAGAGATGGGGCGATGAGGGAGAGGGAAAAAGAGAGATGATGAGGGAGAGGGAAAAAGAGAGATGGGGCGATGAGGGAGGGAAAAAGAGAGATGGGGCGATGAGGAGAGGGAAAAAAGAGATGGGGTGATGAGGAGAGGGAAAAAGAGATGGGGCGATGAGGGAGAGGGAAAAAGAGAGATGGGGCGATGAGGGAGAGGGAAAAAGAGAGATGGGGGGATGAGGAGAGGGAAAAAGAGAGATGGGGGCGATGAGGGAGAGGGAAAAAGAGAGATGGGGCGATGAGGAGAGGGAAAAAGAGATGGGGGCGATGAGGAGAGGGAAAAAGAGAGATGGGGTGATGAGGGAGAGGGAAAAAGAGAGATGGGACGATGAGGGAGAGGAAAAAGAGAGATGGGGCGATGAGGAGAGGGAAAAAGAGAGATGGGGCGATGAGGGAGAGGGAAAAAGAGAGATGGGGTGATGAGGAGAGGGAAAAAGAGAGATGGGGTGATGAGGGAGAGGGAAAAAGAGATGGGGCGATGAGGGAGAGGAAAAAATGGGGCGAGGGAGAGGGAAAAAGAGAGATGGGGCGATGAGGAGAGGGAAAAAGAGAGATGGGGCGATGAGGGAGAGGGAAAAAGAGATGGGGCGATGAGGGAGAGGGAAAAAGAGAGATGGGGCGAAGGGAGAGGGAAAAAAGAGAGATGGGGCGATGAGGGAGAGGGAAAAAGAGAGATGGGGATGAGGGAGAGGGAAAAAGAGAGATGGGGCGATGAGGGAGAGGAAAAAGAGAGATGGGGCGATGAGGGAGAGGGAAAAAGAGAGATGGGGCGATGAGGGAGAGGGAAAAAGAGAGATGGGGGTGATGAGGGAGAGGGAAAAAGAGAGATGGGGCGATGAGGGAGAGGGAAAAAGAGAGATGGGGCGATGAGGAGAGGGAAAAAGAGAGATGGGGCGATGAGGGAGAGGGAAAAAGAGAGATGGGGCGATGAGGGGAGGGGGAGAGATGGGGCGATGAGGGAGAGGGAAAAAGAGAGGGGTGATGAGGGAGAGGGAAAAAAAAGAGAGATGGGGCGATGAAGGAGAGGGAAGAGGGAAAAAGAGAGATGGGGTGATGAAGGAGAGGGAAGAGGGAAAAGAGAGATGGGGTGATGAGGGAGAGGAAAAGGGAAAGAGATGGGGTGATGAGGGAGAGGGAAAAAGAGATGGGAAGGGAAAAAAAGAGATGGGGTGATGAGGAGAGGAAAAAGAGAGATGGGGTGATGAGGGAGAGGGAAAAAGAGAGATGGGGTGATGAGGGAGAGGGAAAAAGAGAGATGGGGTGATGAGGGAGAGGGAAAAAGAGATGGGGTGATGAGGGAGAGGGAAAAAGAGAGATGGGGTGATGAGGGAGAGGGAAAAAGAGAGATGGGGTGATGAGGGAGAGGGAAAAAGAGAGATGGGGTGATGAGGAGAGGAAAAAAGAGAGATGGGGTGATGAGGGAGAGGGAAAAAGAGAGATGGGGTGATGAGGGAGAGGGAAAAAGAGAGATGGGGTGATGAGGGAGAGGGAAAAGAGAGATGGGGTGATGAGGAGAGGAAAAAGAGAGATGGGGTGATGAGGGAGAGGGAAAAGAGAGATGGGGTGATGAGGGAGAGGGAAAAAGAGAGATGGGGTGATGAGGGAGAGGGAAAAAGAGAGATGGGGTGATGAGGGAGAGGGAAAAAGAGAGATGGGGTGATGAGGGAGAGGGAAAAAGAGAGATGGGGTGATGAGGGAGAGGGAAAAAGAGAGATGGGGTGATGAGGAGAGGGAAAAAGAGAGATGGGGTGATGAGGGAGAGGGAAAAAGAGAGATGGGGTGATGAGGGAGAGGGAAAAGGGAAAAAGAGAGATGGGGTGATGAGGGAGAGGGAAGAGGGAAAAAGAGAGATGGGGTGATGAGGGAGAGGGAGAGGGAAAAAGAGAGGATGAGGGAGAGGGAAAAAGAGAGATGGGGTGATGAGGGAGAGGGAAAAGAGAGATGGGGTGATGAGGGAGAGGAAAAAGAGAGATGGGGTGATGAGGGAGAGGGAAAGGGAAAAAGAGATGGGGTGATGAGGGAGAGGGAAGAGGGAAAAAGAGAGATGGGGTGATGAGGGAGAGGGAAGAGGGAAAAAGAGAGATGGGGTGATGAGGGAGAGGGAAGAGGGAAAAAGAGAGATGGGGTGATGAGGGAGAGGAAGAGGGAAAAAGAGAGAGATGGGGTGATGAGGGAGAGGGAAGAGGGAAAAAGAGAGATGGGGTGATGAGGGAGAGGGAAGAGGGAAAAAGAGAGATGGGGTGATGAGGGAGAGGGAAGAGGGAAAAAGAGATGGGGTGATGAGGGAGAGGGAAGAGGGAGAAGGACAGGGAAAAGGAGAGCGAGAGGGAAAAAGAGAGATGGGGTGATGAGGGAGAGGGAAGAGGGAAAAGGACAGGGAAAAGGAGAGGGAGAGGGAAAAGAGAGATGGGGTGATGAAGGAGAGGGAAGAGGGAAAAAGAGAGATGGGGTGATGAGGGAGAAGGAAGAGGGAAAAGGACAGGGAAAAGGAGAGGGAGAGGGAAAAAGAGAGATGGGGTGTCAGGGTTTACCAGAATTGGACCCAGAAGCAGACCAGGACAAGGTGAGTAAGAAGATGGTGAGTATTTATTAATTAATGAGAACGTGGAGGTAGATAGTTCCGGGTGGAGGAGCGGGCAGCGGAGGTGGGTTGATGGGAGTGGATAGGCAGATCCAATGGATAACAACACACTGGCGACGAGCAGACATGGATGGGGTATGGGTTCCGGGTGAATGGCTGTAGACAAAACAAACGGCGGTAAGTTAAAGGCAAGCAAGACGTACAAAACAATAAAACAAACTCTATAAACTGGAGGCTGGTTCGTGGGCACAACATACTGTTCATGGCTAACGATCCGGCAGGGAATGGATGTCAGGTCAGAGCTTTTGAAGGGGAGAGGTGATGATCAGGACAGGTGTGCAGATTACTGATGGGATACAGGTGCGGGTGAACATGATCTCCCAACAAGCTAATTCGCCCGGCAACCAGACAGGGTGTGTTCCAGGACACCGGAAACACAATCCAGGACAGAAACACAGGCAAACACAGACTCAGGAAGCGGGATTCGTGACATGGGGTGATGAGGGAGAGGGAAGAGGGAAAAGGACAGGGAAAAGGAGAGGGAAAAGGAGAGATGGGGTGATGAGGGAGAGGGAAGAGGGAAAAGGAGAGGGAAAAGGAGAGATGGGGTGATGAGGGAGAGGGAAAATGACAGGGAAAGGAGAGTGAAAAGGACAGGGAAAGGAGAGGGAAAAGGAGAGATGGGGTGATGAGGGAGAGGGAAAAGGACAGGGAAAAGGAGAGGGAAAAGGACAGGGCAAAGGACAGGGAAAAGGACAGGGAAAGGAGAGGGAAAAGGAGAGATGGGGTGATGAGGGAGAGGGAAGAGGGAAAAGGACAGGGAAAAGGAGAGGGAAAAGGAGAGATGGGGTGATGAGGGAGAGGGAAGAGGGAAAAGGACAGGGAAAAGGAGAGGGAAAAGGAGAGGGAAAAGGAGAGGGAAAAGGAGAGGGAAGAGGGAAAAGGACAGGGAAAAGGAGAGGGAAGAGGGAAAAGGACAGGGAAAGGAGAGGGAAGAGGGAAAAGGACAGGGAAAAGGAGAGGGAAAAGGAGAGATGGGGTGATGAGGGAGAGGGAAGAGGGAAAAGGACAGTGAAAAGGAGAGGGAAAAGGAGAGATGGGGTGATGAGGGAAGAGGGAAAAGGACAGGGAAAAGGAGAGGGAAAAGGAGATGGGGTGATGGGGAGAGAAGAGGAAAGGACAGGGAAAAGGAGAGGGAAAAGGAGAGGGAAAAAAGGACAGGGAAAAGGAGAGGGAAAAGACAGGGGAAAAGGAGGGGAAAAGGAGAGGACAGGGAAAAGGAAAAAAGGAGAGGGAAGAGGGAAAAGGACAGGGAAAAGGAGAGGGAAAAGGAGAGGGAAAAGGAGAGGGAGGAGTCCGGGTGCTGATCAAGTCTACGTCTCGGACAGATGCTGTAAGGGTCTCCTGGTGCAGGTGACTATGAAAGGCCAGCTAAAATGGGAACAAAATCTCTATATTATTATGTGGTTTGGTCTAGATGACTTGGTTGTTGTGGTTAACAAATTGTAAAAGGGGAAACCATGTTGAATGTGTGTGTGGGTTTGTGAGTCTCTGCGGTGGTGTGTGTGTGTATCAGAGGCGGTGTGAGTGTGTGTGTATCAGAGGCGGTGTGAGTGTGTGTGTATCAGAGGCGGTGTGAGTGTGTGTGTATCAGAGGTGGTGTGTGTATCAAAGGCAGTGTGTGTATCAGAGGCGGTGTGTGTATGTATCAGAGGCGGTGTGTGTATCAGAGGTGGTGTGTGTCTGAATCAGATGCGGTGTGTGTGTTTATCAGAGGCGGTGCATGTGTGTATCAGAGGCGGTGCGTGTGTGTATCAGAGGCGGTGTGTGTGTGTGTGTATCAGAGGTTGTGTGTGTGTGTGTGTGTGTATCAGAGGCGGTGTGTGTGTGTGTCAGAGAGGTGTGTGTGTGTGTATCAGAGGCGGTGTGTGTGTGTATCAGAGGCGGTGTGTGTGTGTGTGTGTATCAGAGGCAGTGTGTGTGTGTATCAGAGGCGGTGTGTGTGTGTATCAGAGGCGGTGTGTGTGTTATCAGAGGCGGTGTGTGTATCAGAGGTGGTGTGTGTCTGAATCAGATGCGATGTGTGTGTTATCAGAGGCGGTGCATGTGTGTGTGTATCAGAGGCGGTGCGTGTGTGTGTATCAGAGGCGGTGTGTGTGTGTATCAGAGGTTGTGTGTGTGTGTGTATCAGAGGCGGTGTGTGTGTGTATGTGTGCATCAGAGGCGGTGTGTGTGTGTATCAGAGGGGTGTGTGTGTGTATCAGAGGCGGTGTGTGTGTGTGTGTGTATCAGAGGGTGTGTGTGTGTATCAGAGGGGTGTGTGTGTGTATCAGAGGGGGTGTGTGTGTGTATCAGAGGCGGTGTGTGTGTGTGTGTGTATCAGAGGTGTGTGTGTGTGTATCAGAGGTGTGTGTGTGTTTCAGATGTGGTGTGTGTATCAGAGGTGGTGTGTGTGTGTGTGTATCAGAGGCGGTGTGTGTGTGTGTATCAGAGGCAGTGTGTGTATTTTTTATTTTTTTTAACCTTTATTTAACTAGGCAAGTCCGTTAAGAACACATTCTTATTTTCAATGACGGCCTAGGAACAGTGGGGTTAACTGCCTGTTCAGGAGCAGAACAACAGATTTGTACCTTGTCAGCTTCCGGTTACTAGTCCAACGCTCTAACCACTAGGCTATCCTGCCGCCCCAGAGGCGGTGTGTGTGTGTGTGTGTATCAGAGGCGGTGTGTGAGGGATGAAGGGACAAGTCTTCCACTGTGGTGTAAGCTGTGTGGCTAGAGTATCATCTACAAACTGTTAGAGTGTCACCTCAGTGCTTCCTAACCTGTACATTCCCTGTCTCTGCCCAGCACCGCACCGAGCAGCACTGAAAGAGCTCCATTAACATTTGAATAGAGAGAGGAAAAAATGGCCCTTAATTGGTGCACCGGTGATTCTACAGGGCTGATATTCTGTGAAAACCCTGGCTACTTAGGGCTATTAATTAACCTTAGTGCTATGAATACTACTTACATTAGAGGAGAATACATTAGAGATGGCAGAGCAGAGGCCTTTCTATACATATCGCTCCCTCACAGCACAGGGCCCTGGCTGGCGGATGGATCAGGCCTGCCCACGTGAGCAAAAATATGTTAACTGGGAAGTGACGAATTAGATGTAAAAAAAATATGCATAAGTCCCCTCTTTAATATTACATATCTATCCTGGCCTGTCACTTCAAAACATGTGATTGCATAAACAGAGGGACCGCAACAACAAAAAACAGAAGTAGTAGGAAAAAAGGAGAGGGGGATGAAGGGGAGAGAGAGGAGGGAGAGATAACAGAAAGGTGGAGGAGGAAAGAGGAGGAGGGGAGGTGGAGTAGGAGAAGAAGAACAAGAAGAAGAAGAAGAATGGCACCTGTGAATGAGTAGAAATTAATTTGACAAATTCAGAGAGATGGACGTAGGGAGGAGAGGATGAATGAAGAAATCAATGAAGAGGAAACTAAGAAAGAAGATCTCAGTGGAACAATGCAGGGCAACCAGGGGCCTGGGGAGTGGGGGATTAGAGGTGGAGGAAGAGAGAGAGAGTAAAGGAGGATAGGAGAGGTGGTGGAGGTGGGGTGCGGTGCTTCGTTCGGGGACATTGGAGAAGATAGTGACTTTTCAAGGCATAGGCAGGTAAATAGTAATTTACTGTGCATGCACAATCACTGCTACACCATGCCTTAACACAGGTGACACACAGGCGAGCGAGAGGCAGGAGCATTGATAATGAAAAGCAGTGCTAGGTTGTGTCACAAATTTCACCCTATTTTCTATATAGTGCACATAATTTTAACAGAGCCCTATGGGCCCTGGTCAAAAATAGTACACTTCATAGGGAATAGGGTGGTATTTAGGACACATGCAGTGCCATTGTGGCATCCGTCTGGGGATGTTTCTTTTTTATTTTAAATATTGCTGCCCTCTCTCATGTGAAGGAAGGCTGATGCATCTTAACGGAAGCCTCCTGTTGGAAGTCAGATGTGACTTAATATGTGAAGGAACTTAAGTGTGATGCATTATCAGAGTGCTAAGGCCTACGCTCAATTATTTTGTCCTCCTCACCTCTTCCTCTTTTTCTTTCTGTTCCTTTCTTCCTCTCCCAGAAAGAGAGAGCTTGTCGGGTTGTTTTCACTAGCCACCTCTATGCCCACTAGGATATATATACTGTATATTTTGTATCATTATTTAAGTCAATTTGTGCATACATTCTGCTTTCATCAAAGGCAGTTTCCATGTACCTAGACAGTAAAGTCTTTCAGATGTGAATGTTGGTTTGAATGCTTCAGTGCCCACTGGAAAAGCAGCAGCGTTTCATAAAGACACACATTTCAGAAACATCAGACAATGTCTGTCTAAATGTATCCCCAGTCTTGTTTATGGCATTAGCCTGAGGTAAATGTATCTCCAGTCTTGTTTATGGCATTAGCCTGAGGTAAATGTATCTCCAGTCTTGTTTATGGCATTAGCCTGAGGTAAATGTATCTCCAGTCTTGTTTATGGCATTAGCCTGAGGTAAATGTATCTCCAGTCTTGTTTATGACATTAGCCTGAGGTAAATGTATCTCCAGTCTTGTTTATGGCATTAGCCTGAGGTAAATGTATCTCCAGTCTTGTTTATGACATTAGCCTGAGGTAAATGTATCTCCAGTCTTGTTTATGGCATTAGCCTGAGGTAAATGTATCTCCAGTCTTGTTTATGGCATTAGCCTGAGGTAAATGTATCTCCAGTCTTGTTTATGGCATTAGCCTGAGGTAAATGTATCTCCAGTCTTGTTTATGGCATTAGCCTGAGGTAAATGTATCTCCAGTCTTGTTTATGACATTAGCCTGAGGTAAATGTATCTCCAGTCTTGTTTATGGCATTAGCCTGAGGTAAATGTATCTCCAGTCTTGTTTATGGCATTAGCCTGAGGTAAATGTATCTCCAGTCTTGTTTATGGCATTAGCCTGAGGTAAATGTATCTCCAGTCTTGTTTATGGCATTAGCCTGAGGTAAATGTATCTCCAGTCTTGTTTATGGCATTAGCCTGAGGTAAATGTATCTCCAGTCTTGTTTATGACATTAGCCTGAGGTAAATGTATCTCCAGTCTTGTTTATGGCATTAGCCTGAGGTAAATGTATCTCCAGTCTTGTTTATGGCATTAGCCTGAGGTAAATGTATCTCCAGTCTTGTTTATGGCATTAGCCTGAGGTAAATGTATCTCCAGTCTTGTTTATGGCATTAGCCTGAGGTAAATGTATCTCCAGTCTTGTTTATGGCATTAGCCTGAGGTAAATGTATCTCCAGTCTTGTTTATGGCATTAGCCTGAGGTAAATGTATCTCCAGTCTTGTTTATGGCATTAGCCTGAGGTAAATGTATCTCCAGTCTTGTTTATGGCATTAGCCTGAGGTAAATGTATCTCCAGTCTTGTTTATGGCATTAGCCTGAGGTAAATGTATCTCCAGTCTTGTTTATGGCATTAGCCTGAGGTAATATCAGCTCTTACAATCATCTTCTTAGCCCATATTCCTATCTTGTACTTCATGTACAGTAGAGAAATACATCATTGTAAAACTGATTCTGGTATAAAAAACTTTTTTTTAAAGGGGACATAGTGAGATCAAACACAGTTTCTTTTCAAACAGAATACATCTTGAGCTGACAAGAAGAATTAAGAAACAGTTTTGACAATGCTAGGACAAAAAAATAGAAAAAATGGTATTGTCCATGTACTTGTCAGGCCTTTCTACTCCTCTCAGCATTTCCACTCCTCTTTCTCTAGACTTCTCAAATGAAGCAAACATGAATGAAGGTTTATGGAAAATCCCCTGCTTGTCACGATGTTGGATCTAAAAACATTTAATCTTGATATATGAATCTCTCTGGAGAACTGACTGGTGCTATCAGCTAGCATTGGCCCATGTCAGGTCTCTTTTAGATTGGGCTTTATTCCACACGCTGGCTGTCTGACAGGGGGCTGTTCTAAACAGTCACTCAATGCAGATGTTCCTCACAGAGACAAAAAACATCTTGGTCCAGTGGGCTTGTTCCAAGCCCATCACCATACCCATGTAGGTAATCACTACATGTTCTACTCTTACTCTTTATGTTACATACAATGCGCTCAAAAAGTAATCTTTACTTTTTCAAAATGTATTTGTGTCACAAAGTGGGATTAAAATGGTTTGAATAGTATTTTTTTGGTCAACAATTCTAATTAATTCATTTAAAAAAAGATGTCTTGATTAGATAATTATTCATCCCCCTGAGGCAATTCATGTTAGAATAACCTTAGGCAGCGATTACGGCAGTGATTCTTTCTGGGTAAGTCTCTAAGTCCACCTTGATAGTACAATACTTACCCATTATTCTTTCAAAAATTCTTCAAACTCTGTCAAGTTGACTGTATATAGACAGTTATTTTCTTGCCATAGATTTTGAAGCCGATTAAAGTCAAAACTGCAACTAGGCCACTCAGGAACGTTCAATGTAACCTTGGTAAGCAACTCCAGTGTATATTTAGCCTTGTGTTTTAGGTTATTTTCCTGCTGAAAGGTGAATTTGTCCACCAGTGTCTGTTGGAATGCAAACTGAACCAGGTTTTCCTCTAGGATTTTGCCTGTGCTTAGCTCTATTCCAATTATTTTTATCCTAAAAAACTCCCTATTCCTTGCCAATGACAAGCATACCCAAAACATGATGCAGCCACCACCATGCTTGAAAATATGAAGAGTGGTACTCAATGATGTTTTGTGTTGGATTTGCCTCAAACATAGGGCTTTGTATTCTGTATTTGTTCTGAACTGACTTGCCTAGTTAATTAAAGGTTAAATAAAGGTTAAAAAAATATGTTAGTATTGTGGAGCAACTACAATGTTATTGATCGATCCTCGGTTAACTCTTATCACAGTGTCACGTTCTGACCATGGTTCTTGTGTGTTTTCCTTGTTTTAGTGTTGGTCAGGACGTGAGCTGGGTGGGCTTTCTATGGTGTATGTCCAGTTTGTCTGTTTCTGTGTTTGGCCTGATATGGTTCTCAATCAGAGGCAGGTGTTAGTCATTGTCTCTGATTGGGAACCATATTTAGGTAGCCTGTTTTGTGTTGGGTTTTGTGGGTGATTATTTCCGTGTCTGTGTTTGGTTCACCACACAGGACTGTTTCAGTTTTCACATTTATTGTTTTGTATATTTGTAGTGTTTCTCGGTATTTGTCTTGATTAAAGATGTTTAACCCTAACCACACTGAGTTTTGGTCCGCCTCTCCTTCCCAGGAAGAAAGCCGTTACAGAATCACCCACCAACCAAGGACCAAGCGGCGTGGTAAACAGAGGCAGCAGCAAAAGCAGCAGCAGGAGAAGCAACAGGTGCAGCAGGAGAAGCAGCAGCAGGAGCAACAGCAGCAGCAGAAAAAGCAGCAGCAGGAGAAGCAACAGAGGCAGCAGCAGCAGCAGCGGGAGAGGCTGCATTATTTGGAGAAATGGACTTGGGAGATCGTTGACGGGAAAGGACCCTGGGCAGAGCCAGGGGAATATTGCCGCCCCAAAGCCGAGCTGGAGGCAGCGAATACCCCTCAGTCCCGAGCTGCCCCTCAGTCCCGAGCTGCCCCTCAGTCCCGAGCTGCCCCTCAGTCCCGAGCTGCCCCTCAGTCCCGAGCTGCCCCTCAGTCCCGAGCTGCCCCTCAGTCCCGAGCTGCCCCTCAGTCCCGAGCTGCCCCTCAGTCAGGAGCTGCCCCTCAGTCAGGAGCTGCCCCTCAGTCAGGAGCTGCCCCTCAGTCAGGAGCTGCCCCTCAGTCAGGAGCTGCCCCTCAGTCCAGTGGTGCCCCTCAGTCAGGTGGTGCCCCTCAGTCAGGTGGTGCCCCTCAGTCAGGAGCTGCCCCTCAGTCAGGGCTGCCCCTCAGTCAGTGGTGCCCCTCAGTCAGGAGCTGCCCCTCAGTCAGGAGCTGCCCCTCAGTCAGGAGCTGCCCCTCAGTCAGGAGCTGCCCCTCAGTCAGGAGCTGCCCCTCAGTCAGGAGCTGCCCCTCAGTCAGGAGCTGCCCCTCAGTCCAGTGGTGCCCCTCAGTCCAGTGGTGCCCTTTGTTAGAGTTCCTAGGCCAAGTTCGGCGGCGAGGGTCGCCATTCAAAGGACGCTAAGGAAGTGGACTAAGACAATTATGGAGTGGGGTCCACGTCCAGCGCCGCGGACAGATGCCCACCCAGACCCTCCCCTATATGTTTAGGGGAGGGTCTGGGGGAGAGGGGGGGGTACTTTCACATTCTGACCATAGTTCTTGTGTGTTTTCCTTGTTTTAGTGTTGGTCAGGACGTGAGCTGGGTGGGCATTCTATGTTGTTGTTACGCACGCCTCTATGAAGAGGGAACGCAACACCCTGCTACAACTAAACTCTCTGTGAAGCGAAAAAGGTATGGACTGTAGGTGCGAGTAAAAATGACAACAAGCAGAATGTGGTACCGTTTACAAGGACTTTATTCCTTTACACGGTAATATGGGGAAACAGGGCTGGACGGAACCAAAGCAAAGAAAGTAAATCTCAAAGCCCCCCCCCCCTCTCCTATCTTACCTGCCTACCCACTACTTACCTAATTTAGCACCACCTGGTGCCCTAACCAAAATACAAGGGGTGGTCCGCCCAGGTCTTACCTAGTGTGCCTAGACAGCGAATATGCTACGGGTATATGTATGCCCGCGGGCCTCTTGCCTAAGCACTCCCTAGGTGCCTTCCCCTTCCCCCCTGGGAACAAATGAAACAGAATATTAAACAATTTTACAAACAAACTAAGAAACAAAGGACATCAAATAAGTTCTATCTGAGCAACAAACTCACAAAACATACCAACTCTCAGCAATGAACTCCCAGCAAAATCAACCTCTAGCAAAATCTCTCTCTAGCAAAATCTCTACAATGACCTCCCAGCAAATCTCTCTAGCAAATCTACCTCCAGCAAAATCCTCTACAAAAAAGATCTCCTGAACAGAACACTGGCTTTTATATAGCTTCTGAAGGAATGGGTAATTGGAGACAGCTGTGTCTTGACGAGGGGGCGGGGTCAGCTCTCCAATTAGCCCTGGAGTCGACCAATCAGCTGCTTGAGGGATTTCAGGAAGCCATTTCCTGAAATAAACACATGCAAATACACAAACTACAACATATAATCTGGGGAACGTAACAGTTGTATGTCTAGTTTGTCTGTTTCTGTGTTTGGCCTGATGGTTCTTTATCAGAGGCAGGTGTTAGTCATTGTCTCTGATTGGGAACCATATTTAGGTAGCCTGTTTTGTGTTGGGTTTTGTGGGTGATTATTTCTGTGTTTGTTTCACCACACAGGACTGTTTCAGTTTTCACATTTATTGTTTTGTATATTTGTAGTGTTTCTTGGGAATTCGTCCTGATTAAAGCTGTTTAACCCTAACCACGCTGAGTTTTGGTCCGCCTCTCCTTCCCAGGAAGAAAGCCGTTACACACAGCCATTAAGATACACCCTAAAGGGAAATGTTTTTCTCATTGAAAATAAGAATTTGTTTTTAACTGACTTGCCTAGTTAAATAAAGGTAAAAAAAAAAAATAATGATAAAATAAATCCAGACACAATACCCCATAATGACAAACCAAAGGTGCTTCAACAAAGTTGAGTCTGAATACTTATTTAAATGTGACATTTCTTTTATTTTTTAAATTTGCTAAAACATCTTTAAACCTGTTTTAGCTTTTTCATTATGGGGTATTTTGTGTAGACTGATGAGTAAAAAAAACTATTTAATCAATTTTAGAATAATATTTTTAAAAATGTATTAGACCCCAATGTTTAAGAGGTTAAATGTTAGTATTGCACACAGAGTACATGCAAAGACATTTTAGATTATTAAAAAAAATACAACAATTGTAAACATTTCATTATGGGGTGTTGTGTGTCGATCAGTGACACAAAAACAAAAAAATCAAGCAATAACACAACCAAATGTGAAAAAAAATGAAAGGGGTGTAAATGCTTTCTGAAGGCACTGTATATAAACACTGGATGAAATTACACAAGATACTGTATACTAAGGGCTCGAAGCAATCAGATCGCTTAAGCCGCTGATAGCTGATGTTTTGACAGTATCAGAGGTGGAACTGCATTAGTTGTCAAATCCACAAGTAGTTCCTTACATTGGACCTAAAGCGGATATTGCCATCGGCTGCATTGGAATCGAAGGAAGAGAAATCCCATGCAGCCTTGTTTACAAGTTGGAACACTGGAATGTGAGAAGTAACCTACACCTCGAGTAGGCTGATAGAAATCCTCATCCGTTTGTTCAATGATTTTCAGTTTGAGCGTCATTGTTTTCTAGTTCTGAACTTGTAACGCAAGTGGGGTGTGTGTGGCTTTGTAACAATGACCAGAAGAGCAGCTGCTCACTGATTTGACAGCTCCAATGCTGTTCCACCTCCACACCGCCAAAACATCAGCTATGTGTCGGTTATTGCTGGTTATCGCTTGATCTGATTGAATCTAAGCCTAAGAATAATATGTACAGCAGTAGATATACAGTATTAGAGTGAGCTATGTCAAGAATCCAGTATGTAAATAAATATGCAGTGTGTATAAACAGCGTAACTAAAAGGCAATGTACAGTAGTATAAATGTTAGAATGAACGAGAATGCAGTATTTAAATGCACAGTACAGATGCCATGGCAAAATTAATATAATTGCAGGAAATTAGCTTCCAAACCAGAGTCCAGAATATGAATATACAGAGCCTTCAGAAAGGTTTCACACCCCTTCACTGTTTCCACATTTTGTTGCGTTACAACCTGCATTTAAAACGGTTTACATGTAGATGTTTTTGTCACTGGCCTACAAAGATACAGGCATCCTTCCTAACTCAGTTGCTAGAGAGGACGGAAACCGCTCAGGGATTTAACAATGAGGCCAGTGGTGACAGTTACAGAGTTTAATGGCTGTGATAGGAGAAAGGATGGATCAACATTATTGTACTTACTCCACAATACCAACCTAATTGACATACATCATGGTTACAACAATGCACTAAAGCAATACTGCAAAAAAATGTGTGCAAAGTCCTGAGTACAAAGTGTTATGTTTGTGGCAAATCCAATACAACACATTACTGAGTACAACTCTTCATATTTTCCAGCATAGTGGTGGCTGGATCATGTTATGGACTGGGGAGTTTTTCACAATAAAACATTTACCAAATGGAGCTACACACAGGCAAAATCCTCAAGGAAAACTTGCTTTCCACCAGACACTGGTCAGATTAATTCACCTTTCAGCAGGACAATAACGTAAAACACAAGGCCAAAACTTTTTTTTACTTATTTCATTTTATTGAAACTTTATTTATCTAGGCAAGTCAGTTAAGAACAAATTATTATTTACAATGGTGGCCTACGCTGGAGTTGCTTACCAAGAATACCAGTGAATGTTCCTGAGTGGCCGAGTTGCAGTTTTGACTTAAATCTACATGAAAATGTATGGTAGGACTTGAAACTGGTTGCAAATGATCAATAACCAATTTGACCGAGCTTGAAGAATTGTGAAAAGAATGATGGGCAAATATTGCACAATCCAAGTCCAATGCAATCCAATGCAACTAAAGTTTCAACTTCTCTGGTTATGCATGATCAAGCTTACACTGCTGTAATATCACCCTGAAATTGCAACTACTTAACATTGGATAAGGTTAGGCCAACTGTTAACCTGTATTTTCATTGTTTTCAAAACTGCTGTTCCTCTGGTATCCAAACCCCAAGGAAAAGAGGAAACCTTTGACTAATTTATGAATAGATCTGAACGTGACCTTTGTTTCAGAATTAATGAGAGGAGATGATGAGGGAAGACCCTCCATATTGCTGAAAAAGCATAGTATATAAGGACTTTGCCCAATAAACCCATTCTGTGTACTGGCACATCATTTTGGGTACCACTCTCTACATAAGTACATAATGCTTTATACGTGATTCATAATGCCTCATAATACACGGATAATGTGTTATAACACTATAAGTATCCATAAACAAAAAGTTTTTAGTGGAATACAGTCTGAAGTTGCAGTCTATCCTGGTAGTGACACAGACCTCCGAAGTCTAAAATAAATAAACAAATAACCTGACAGAGGTTTGTCATAGTTTGATAGACATGGCTTTCCATATTTGTTTATTTGGGGAGATAATCAGTCCTACTGAGCACAAACTCTTATGCTCAGAGAGAGAAAGTGAGACAGAGAGACGGGAAAAAAACAGAGAGAGATAAGGAAGAAGATGCTAAACTTAACTTCCAATATGTGAGGCGTGATTAGCAGTCTAAATCAGCCTCTATCACTCTGCTTACCGTCGTGGCACCCGGGTCACATGATCAGCGTTATCTCTGCTGGCGTCTGGGGTCACGAGACGGAAAGAGATTGTGTGTGTGTGTCTCTCTGTGTATGTGTGCGTGTGTGTGTGACTGTTTGCATGTGTGTGTGTTTGTCAGGCATTCTGAAGGGATTCCAAATAGATTTGGGTATCCAGATTTCCATAAACAACCACAGTGAGAGAGTTTAATGCTGTAGCTACCTACAGCACTGGAATCTGTCAACACAGATCGGATGCCAAACAGTCCTCAATGTCTAGTTTGGGTGTGTTTTAATATTTACTTCAATGGATCACATACTGTATCTGAATGTGAAATAATTAAATATTATGACACAGATAAGCACATTGGATAGATTTGTTATATGCCGAAATAGTATATTTGTTTAACAAATTATTACGACTACAATTAATATTGTGATTGAATACAAGCTATACAGTAAACTGTCACGTTCAATGAGAAATTCCATCCCTTCCACTCTACTCCGCTCCACCACTGCATTCATTTCCACTCCACTCCGCTCCACCTCCTCATTCCTTTCCACTCCACTCTGTTCCACCACTTCATTCCTTTCCACTCCACTCCAACACTCATTCCTTTCCACTCCACTCCGCTCCACCACTACATTCCTTTCCACTCCACTCCACTCCACCACTTCATTCCTTTCCACTCCACTCCACTCCACTCCACTCCACTCCAACACTTCATTCCTTTCCACTCCACTCCACCACTCATTCCTTTCCACACCACTGCACTCCATCGCTTCATTGCTTTCCACTCCACTCCACTCCACCACTTCATTCCTTTCCACTCCACTCCACTCCACTCCACTACTACATTCATTTCCACTCCACTCCGCTCCACCTCCTCATTCCTTTCCACTCCACTCTGCTCCACCACTACATTCCTTTCCACTCCACTCCGCTCCACCACTTCAATCCTTTCCACTCCACTCCACTCCGCTCCACCACTTCATTCCTTTCCACACCACTCTGCTCCACCACTTCATTCCTTTCCACACCACTCTGCTCCACCACTTCATTCCTTTCCACTCCACTCCGCTCCACCACTTCAATCCTTTCCACTCCACTCCACTCCGCTCCACCACTTCATTCCTTTCCACACCACTCGACTCCACCACTTCATTCCTTTCCACTCCACTCCAAAGCTTCATTGCTTTCCACTCCACTCCACTCCACTCCACTCCAGCACTACATTCCTTTCCACACCACTCCACTCCAACACTTCATTCCTTTCCACACCACTCCACTCCACTCCGCTCCACCTCGTCATTCCTTTCCACTCCACTCTGCTCCACCACTGTATTCCTTTCCACTCCACTCCGCTCCACCACTACATTCCTTTCCACTCCACCACTTCAATCCTTTCCACTCCACTCCACTCCACTCCACCGCTTCATTCCTTTCCACTCCACTTCACTCCACCACTATATTCCTTTCCACTCCACTCCGCTCCACCACTACATTCCTTTCCACTCCACTCCACTCCACCACTTCAATCCTTTCCACTCCACTCCACTCCACCACTACATTCCTTTCCACTCCACAACTACATTCCTTTCCACTCCACTACACCACTTCATTTCTTTCCACTCCACTCCGCTCCACCACTACATTCCTTTCCACTCCACTCCGCTCCACCACTTAATTTCTTTCCACTCCACTCCACTCCACCACTCATTCCTTTCCACTCAACTCCACTCCACTCCACCACTTAATTCCTTTCCACTCCACTCCACTCCACCACTTCATTCCTTTCCACTCCACTCCACTCCACCACTCATTCCTTTCCAATCCCCTCCACTCCACTCCATTGCTTCATTCCTTTCCACTCCAATCCGCTCCACTCCACCACTTCATTCCTTGTCTATCCTCTCCACTCCACTCCTCTGCTTAATTAGTTTCCACTCCGCTCCACCACTACATTCCTTTCCACACCACTCCACCACTTCAATCCTTTCCACTCCACTCCACTCTGCTCCACCACTTCATTCCTTTCCTCTGCTCCACTCCACTCCTCCGCTTAATTAGTTTCCACTCCGCTCCACCACTACATTCCTTTCCACTCCACTCCACTCTGCTCCACCACTTCATTCCTTTCCACTCCACTCCACTCCACCGCTTCATTCCTTTCCACTCCACCACTTCATTCCTCTCCACTCCACTCTGTTCCACCACTACATTCCTTTCCACTCCACTCCACTCCACCACTACATTCCTTTCCACTCCACATCACTCCACCACTTCAATCCTTTCCACTCCACTCCACTCCACCTTCATTGCTTTCCACTCCATTCCACTCCACTCCACCACTACATTCCTTTCCACACCACTCCACACCACCACTTCATTCCTTTCCTTTCCACTCCACTCCACTCCGCTCCACCTCCTCATTCCTTTCCACTCCACTCTGCTCCACCACTTCATTCCTTTCCACTCCACCACTCATTCCTTTCCACTCCACTCCACTCCACTCTGCTCCACCTCCTCATTCCTTTCCACTCCACTCTGCTCCACCACTTCATTCCTTTCCACTCCACTCCACTCCACTCCACTCCACCACTACATTCATTTCCACTCCACTCGCTCCACCTCCTCATTTCTTTCCACTCCACTCTGCTATACCACTACATTCGTTCCACTCCACTCAACTCCACCACTACATTCCTTTCCACTCCACATCACTCCACCACTTCAATCCTTTCCACTCCACACCACTCTGCTCCACCACTTCATTCCTTTCCACACCACTCCACTCCACCACTTCATTCCTTTCCACTCCACTCCACTCCATCCTTTCATTGCTTTCCACTCCACTCCACTCACTCCAGCACTTCATTCCTTTCCTTTCCACTCCACTCCACTCTGCTCCACCTCCTCATTCCTTTCCACTCCACTCTGCTCCACCACTTCATTCCTTTCCACCCACTCCACTCCACTCCACTCCACTCCAGCACTTCATTCCTTTCCTTTCCACTCCACTCCACTCTGCTCCACCTCCTCATTCCTTTCCACTCCACTCTGCTCCACCACTACATTCATTTCCACTCCACTCCGCTCCACCTCCTCATTCCTTTCCACTCCACTCCGCTCCACCTCCTCATTCCTTTCCACTCCACTCTGCTCCACCACTACATTCCTTTCCACTCCACTCCGCTCCACCACTACATTCCTTTCCACTCCACATCACTCCACCACTTCAATCCTTTCCACTCCACACCACTCTGCTCCACCACTTCATTCCTTTCCACACCACTCCACTCCACCACTTCATTCCTTTCCACTCCACTCCACTCCATAACTTCATTGCTTTCCACTCCACTCCACTCCACTCCAGCACTACATTCCTTTCCACACCACTCCACTCCACCACTTCATTCCTTTCCTTGCCACTCCACGCCACTCCGCTCCAACTCCTCATTCCTTTCCACTCCACTCTGCTCCACCACTGCATTCCTTTCCACTCCACTCCGCTCCACCACTACATTCCTTTCCACTCCACTCCACTCCACAACTACATTCCTTTCCACTCCACTCCACCACTTCATTTCTTTCCACTTCACTCCGCTCCACCACTACATTCCTTTCCACTCCACTCCACTCCACTCCACCACTTAATTTCTTTCCACTCCACTCCACTCCACCACTTATTCCTTTCCACTCAACTCCACTCCACTCCACCACTTCATTCCTTTCCACTCCACTCCACTCCACGACTTCATTCCTTTCCACTCCACTCCACTCCACCACTCATTCCTTTCCAATCCTCTCCACTCCATTGCTTCATTCCTTTCCACTCCAATCCACTCCACTCCACCACGTCTTTCCTTGTCTCTCCTCTCCACTCCACTCCTCCGCTTAATTAGTTTCCACTCCGCTCCACCACTACATTCCTTTCCACTCCACTCCACCACTTCAATCCTTTCCACTCCACTCTACTCCACCACTTCATTCCTTTCCTTTCCTCTCCACTCCACTCTACCACTTCATTCCTTGCCTCTCCTCTCCACCCACTCCTCCGCTTAATTAGTTTCCACTCCGCTCCACCACTACATTCCTTTCCACTCCACTCCACTCCACCACTTCATTCCTTTCAACTCCACTCCACTCTACCACTTCATTCCTTGCCTCTCCTCTCCACTCCACTCCTCCGCTTAATTAGTTTCCACTCCGCTCCACCACTACATTCCTTTCCACTCCACTCCACTCTGCTCCACCACCTCATTCCTTTCCACTCCACTCCACCGCTTCATTCCTTTCCACTCCACCACTTCATTCCTCTCCACTCTGCTCCACCACTACATTCCTTTCCACTCCACTCCGCTCCACCACTACATTCCTTTCCACTCCACTCCGCTCCACCATCCAGATCCCTTCAAAGATGTGAGGTACAGACTGTAGTTTCTCATCTCCCCCATTGCATCCAGAAGATCAAACACCTTCCACTTTGTTCAGGTGATCAACTCCCGGCCTGGCCCTCAAATCGTCCACCCCATTAAAGGCCCAATCGAATACAATGAACAGTGGTGGTAAACTCAGGGTACATTACAACTGTCACTGTCAAACCTCACTCTATAGAGGAGAGAAGAGGAAAGGAAAAGAGGGGAGAGGAGAGGAGGGGAGGGGAAGAGTGGGGAAGTGGGGAGGGGAGTGGAGGAGAGGAGAGGAGAGGAGAGGAGGGGAGAAGAAGAAAGAAGAAGAGGAGAGGAGAGGTGAGAGTAGAGGAGGACACAAGAAGAGAATGGTGAGGAGCCACATGAAGAGAGGAGTGGGGTGGTGGAGAAGAGAGGACTGGGGTGGTGGAGAAGAGAGGACTGGGGCGGTGGAGAAGAGAGGAGTTGGGCGGTGGAGAAGAGAGGTTCACACAGTGAGCAGACTGGTGACACTGAACACTGTGATTGCGCCCCTCCTCCTCCTCCCCCTCTTCCTCCTTCTCTTCTGACTTGATACTTTCCACCACTCACCCCCCCCATACCCTCCCCCATACCCTCCCCCCACACACACACACCCTCACCTGTCTGAGGGCTTTGTTATCAGCCTCTCACTTGGAGATTTCAAACAGATTTCAACTAATGAGGGAGCGTTTAGAAACTCATGGATGCCAATGCTGAAGAAGAAGTAGGCTACTGTAGGTAGTTACACACACACACACACACACACGCACGAGTGCCTACACACACACACACACACACACACACACACACACACACACACTCACTCTCTCTCTCTCGCTCTCTCTCCCAGCCTAGGATTGTCAGTGCAGGTGAACAAAGTGAATAGGATATGTGACTGACAATAAAGATTTCTTTTAACATCAGTGAGAGAGGGCTCAGGAGACAGGCAGCCGGGACAGCTGCAGAAGTTCACATTACTCTCAGGGCCTCCCAACCTGCACATGCCAGCTTTAATGATGAGCCTGCAAAGTTTGAAGCTCAGGCAGTAGCTGAGATGCCAGCCAGCCAGGCAGCCAGGCAGCCAGCCAGGCAGCCAGCCAGGTAGCCAGCCAGGCAGCCAGGCAGCCAGCCAGCCAGGCAGCCAGCCAGGCAGCCAGCCAGGCAGCAAGCCAGCCAGCCAGGCAGGCAGCAAGCCAGCCAGGCAGACAGCCAGCCATTCAGCAAATCTATTGTTTCATTCCGCTTTTTCTCTACCGATGCGTTTTAATAGACACTCTAATTTTCAGCTCACCGCCTGCTTAAAGTTGAACTGTCCATTTCTCCTCTTCTTCACTCCATCCTCCCCATTACCGGGTGATAACACGGCTTTATTATTTAACATGAAAACATTATTTTGAGTAGAGAAGAACACAGGGAAAGAAGTGTGTACATATAGTTGAGGTGTATTTTATGGGTGAGTTAGAATAGCAGGTGGGGAAGGGAAAGAAATGACAGACCTATCTTGTGTTTTCATCCAAACAGTCTGCATGGGAGAACATTAGATGATGTATTTTAAACTGGGTGGTTCGAGCCCTGCCATATATCAGACCACGGGTACGACAAACTTACATTTTTACTCCTCTAATTACATTGATAACCAGTTTATAATAGTAATAAGGCTCCTCTGGGGTTTGTAATACATGGCCAATATACCACGGTAAGGGCTGTGTCCAGACACTCAGCATTGCGTCTTACCTGAGAAAAGCCCTTAGCTGTGGTATATTGGACGTATACCACACCTGCTTAATTGTATTCAGAGTATTTTCATTTTTCAAACATATGAGAATAATGTAATAGAGGTGAATGGCACACAGCTCAGACACCCTTGCATACCCCACAAGACATGCCACCAGAGGTCTCTTCACAGTCCCCAAGTCCAGAACAGACTATGGGAGGCACACAGTACTACATAGAGCGATGACTACATGGAACTCTATTCCTCATCAGGTAACTGATGCAAGCAGTAGAATCAGATTTAAAAAGCAGGTAAAAATACATCTTATGGAACAGCAGGGACTGTGAAGCAACACAAACCTAGGCACAGACACATGCATACACACAGATGATAACATACGCACTATACACACACGTACACATGGATTTTGCATTGTAGATATGTGGTAGTGGAGAATGGGCCTCAGGGCACACACTGCCCTGGCAGCATCTAATGGGTATCCATAACAAATACAAATCACAGGTTAACGGAGGGATTTTATGTAGAAGATGAGGGAAGTATTTGTCTGACAGGATATACCGCGCAAATATGAGCCCATCAGTCTCATAACAATTAGGACTGTTTCCTGTGTGTGTGTGTGTGTGTGTGTGTGTGTGTGTGTGTGTGTGTGTGTGTGTGTGTGTGTGTGTGTGTGTGTGTGTGTGCGTGTGTGTGTGTAACGATCTGGGTGTCGTGGGTGTGAAGTCAGGTGCAGGAAACAGAGAGTTCACGGTAGTGCCCTTTAATGCACACATGGCGAACATAGGCCACCCCATGAAACACTGTGCTAAAAAACAAATGCCCCAAACACGGAGACTAAAACAGTCCAGCAAAACCCACGAACAGGAACAAACACGGGGACTAAAACAGTCCAGCAAAACCCACGAACAGGAACAAACACGGGGACTAAAACAGTCCAGCAAAACCCACAAACAGGAACAAACACGGGGACTAAAACAGTCCAGCAAAGCCCACGAACAGGAACAAACACGGGGACTAAAACAGTCCAGCAAAACCCACGAACAGGAACAAACACGGGGACTAAAACAGTCCAGCAAAACCCACAAACAGGAACAAACACGGGGACTAAAACAGTCCAGCAAAACCTTCCTGTTTGGCCCTGTCCGGGGTGTCCTCGGATGGGGCCACAATGTCTACTGACCCCTCCTGTCTCAGCCTCCAGTATTTAGGCTGCAGTAGTTTATGTGTCGGGGGGCTAGGGTCAGTTTGTTATATCTGGAGTACTTCTCCTGTCCTATTTCAGTGTCCTGTGTGAATCTAAGTGTGCGTTCTCTAATTCTCTCCTTCTCTCTTTCTTTCTCTCTCTCGGAGGACATGAGCCCTAGGACCATGCCCCAGGACTACCTGACATGATAACTCCTTATTATTATTCGACCATGCTGGTCATTTATGAACATTTGAACATCTTGGCCATGTTCTGTTATAATCTCCACCCGGCACAACCAGAAGAGGACTGGCCACCCCACATATGCTCTCTCTAATTCTCTTTCTTTCTCTCTCTCAGAGGACCTGAGCCCTAGGACCATGCCCCAGGACTACCTGACATGATAACTCCTTGCTGTCCCCAGTCCACCTGGCCGTGCTGCTGCTCCAGTTTCAACTGTTCTGCCTTATTATTATTCGACCATGCTGGTCATTTATGAACATTTGAACATCTTGGCCATGTTCTGTTATAATCTCCACCCGGCACAGCCAGAAGAGGACTGGCCACCCCACATATGCTCTCTCTAATTCTCTCTTTCTTTCTCTCTCTCGGAGGACCTGAGCCCTAGGACCATGCCTCAGGACTACCTGGCATGTTGACTCCTTGCTGTCCCCAGTCCACCTGACCGTGCTGCTGCTCCAGTTTCAACTGTTCTGCCTTATTATTATTCGACCATGCTGGTCATTTATGAACATTTGAACATCTTGTCCATGTTCTGTTATAATCTCCACCCGGCACAGCCAGAAGAGGACTGGCCACCCCACATAGCCTGGTTCCTCTCTAGGTTTCTTCCTAGGTTTTGGCCTTTCTAGGGAGTTTTTCCTAGCCACCGTGCTTCTACACCTGCATTGCTTGCTGTTTGGGGTTTTAGGCTGGGTTTCTGTACAGCACTTTGAGATATCAGCTGATGTACGAAGGGCTATATAAATACATTTGATTTGAATCAGTGGCAGCTAGTAGGCCGGCGACGACGACCACCGAGCGCCACCTGAACGGGAAGGGGAGCCACCTTCGGTCGGAGTCGTGACAGAGTGTGTGTGTGTGTGTGGTTATGTATTTGTACATTTGTGTGTGTGTGTGTGAGAGTTCAGTGAGAGACTAGACCAACTTCTCAACCCGCTGGCACCTCTTCATAAGATGGATTTCCACATAGACCAGAGAGGGACTTAACTTATAGTTTTTTACAATCACTTTGGCACTAATTTCAGAACCTTGTGGTAATTTTTCGAAACTCTAGACTCAAAACGGTCATCACCTGTAACACCGGCTGTCCAATGTTCAAAACATAGCATTGTGCATTCATATCTTTAAAGAAACCTTGCACTTGCAGAATCATTGGTTCAAGTAACTCATTTGTCATGAAATACCATAGGAACATTCATTTAGATAACCCACACACAAGATACCGATAGTTTCACTGTGTAGTTGTTCGTACAATCATTAAATATTGTAGTACAAAATATGTGATACATGTTTCATCATGGTACGACCCGTAAATCCAACTCTGTAAAATGACTAGTAGAGAGAATACTACAGAAACAGTGGAATTATTGAACAAAATCTGCAATTTATTGATAAAAATACAAAAAAATCACAACATAGGTTTCTTTGAATCAAAGCAAAATTAATTAGCTACAAAAAAGAAAAAAAATAGAGTAAAACGTCAACTGCAGTGTTCCTCACCTGGTTTACTATAAAACGTCAACTGCAGTGTTCCTTACCTGGCTTGTTTTCATTAGCCAAACATCTTGGGAAGAATCTTCGGGCATTGCAAATCCAGGCCTGACACTGGTCTACTGTGATGTCATTGCATGCGTCATCCATGGCCTAGAGAAGGGTGGCTTGTTTGTGATGGCGCGCGCCTATCATATACCTTCCACCGCCATCAGGAGAAAAATTTGTCAATCGGGTTAAGGAAGGGAGCGTATGGGGGTAAGTGCAGGGTGGTAAATTGTGGATGGGCCTGAAACCATGCTTGCACCATTTGAGCATGGTGGAACCTGACATTATCCCACACAATGACATAGGTCATGCCATCAGCTCTACAGACCTGATTTAGCCCATCAAGGAAGGTTACATTCAAACAGCGAATCATGTGGCTGCCTGCAACTTAATATATAGAGTATATAGAGTAGAGAGCTTTAGATGTTGTTCAACCAAACATTAGAACAGGCAAGATGCGTAATCTAAGCAACTTTGACCCTGGTAAGATTGTTGATGCCACACATGGTGATTCCAGCATCTCAGAAACAGCTGCCTTCCTGGGATTTTTACGCACTACAGTCTCTAGAGTTTACAGAGAATGGTGCGATAAACAAAACACATTCAGTGAGCAACATTTCTGTGGGCAAAACCACCTTGTTAATGAGAGAGGCCAGAGGAGAATGTCCAGACTCATTCAAGCTAACAGAAAGGCCACAAACGCTCAAATAACAGCTGTTTAAAACAGTGGTGTGCAGAAGGGCATCTCTTAATGTACAACACCGTGAATAATTCAGGCTGTTGTGGAGGCAAAAGGGGGTCCTGCCCAGTACTAGATAGGTGTACCTAATAAAGTGGCCGGTGAGTGTACAGTAATGTCAAATCTGAAAACATGGTCTGGAAAAGTGGTACATGAGAGCATAGAAACTGTGTCTGATAAAGAATGATGATGAAATATTACATCCATAGATAATGAAGTCCAATTGGTTCATGTTCCATGGTCATTGGTGTCAATGGATCTCATTATCCTGAAACTTTCATGATCTAAACATGGAATATTGTTTGTCAGTTTCCATAAAACTATGGATTAAGAGTAATGCAACAGTTACTAATCATTTTGAGCAGTTGTATCAATAGATAGTTAGATCTGTAACGAAATGAATAGACAGTCATCTCAGATGTAATGTGTGAATTGCATTTTGAAATGGTAATACTTTGATGTTCAGTTGTGTCATTTTGAACAGGTGATTTTAGTTCAATGAACAAATGATCTTAGCTTTATGTGTATTGTATCCAAGCAATTGGAAAAAGTGTTAGAGCTTTGAAGAATTTACATTTTGATCGTTGGTTGTGAGTTTTGTGTCTAGAGTTTTGAAAAATGACATCAAGGTTCTGAAATTAGTGCCAAAGTGATTGTAAAAAACTGCAAGAGTAACGCAACAGTTACTTATCATTTTGAGCAGTTGTATCAGTGGATAGTTAGATCACTGTAATGAAATGAATAGACAGTCATTTCAGATGTAATGTGTGAATTGCATTTTGAAATGGTAACACTTTGATGTTAAGTTGTGGCATTTTGAACATTTTGTATTGTATCCAAGCAATTGGAAAAAGTGTTTTTGATCATCGGATGTGAGTTTTGTGTCTAGAGTTTTGAAAAATTAAATCAAGGTTCTGAAACTTGTGCCAACGTGATTGTAAAAAACTGTAATGCTTCTTCTAATTACTGTGTTTGATTTCTGCTATTAGTTTGAACAGACCAATTAACGAGGCTCATAGCTGAGCCGCCTGGAACACAAGCTCACTGTTCCCTTCTAGCACGCCTGTCTGTCTGTCTGTCTGTCTGTCTGTCTGTCTGTCTGTCTGTCTGTCTGTCTGTCTGTCTGTCTGTCTGTCTGTCTGTCTGTCTGTCTGTCTGTCTGTCTGTCTGTCTGTCTGTCTGTCTGTCTGTCTGTCTGTCTGTCTGTCTGTCTGTCTGTCTGTCTGTCTGTCTGTCTGTCTGTCTGTCTGTCTGTCTGTCTGTCTGTCTGTCTGTCTGTCTGTGTGTGTGTGTGTGTGTGTGTGTGTGTGTGTGTGTGTGTGTGCACTTGCATGCAATCCTGAAAGCATGTGTGTGTGCATGTACGGAATGTGTATGTGCGCACGTGTGTGTGAGTGAATGGTCTGGGCCTTTCTCTCTTTGTAATTAGTAATTAACACATTCTTTTGTGAAGGCTTGTCTTTATTTATAGCCGGGCGCTTGCCAAACGGCACATTCTTACGCCAGGATCATCAGATTGATGCTAGAGAGAGAGAAAGACAGAAGGAGACAGAGAAAGAGAGAGAGAGAGAGAGAGGAGACAGAGAAAGAGAAAGAGAAAGAGACAGAGGAAAGGAGACAGAGAGAGAAGGAGAGAGAAGGAGACAGAGAAGGAGACAGAGAGAGAAGGAGAGAGAGAGAGAGAGAGAGAGAGAGAGAGAGAGAGAGAGAGAGAAGAGAGAGAGAGAGAGAGAGAGAGAGAGAGAGAGAGAGAAAAGACAGAAGGAGACAGAGAAAGAGAGAGAGAGAGAGAGAGGAGACAGAGAAAGAGAAAGAGAAAGAGACAGAGGAAAGGAGACAGAGAGAGAAGGAGAGAGAAGGAGACAGAGAAGGAGACAGAGAGAGAAGGAGAGAGAGAGAGAGAGAGAGAGAGAGAGAGAGAGAGAGAGAGAAAGAGAGAGAGAGAGAGAGAGAGAGGCAGGCAGGGGCAGGGCGGGCCATGGCTCAGCCAGTAGTAGAGGTAATTATACACGACAGCAGGCTACTTGACAAACACAGATATTTTCTAACGCTCGGATCAACAACCCAACACATCTATACCACTTTAAAAAGACGACAGGTCAGGCTCACCATTAATGTGCCCTTACTACCCTGAGATTATTGGGGTATTAACTTGGATAAGCTAGGCTGTCGTAATTACAGTTAGATGCATACATGGGTACAAGTTGACTCGAACGCATGCAATTCCAGGTACAGGGTGAAAAGGTTATTGAAAATGACAAAAATGATCTCTCCCTCACTCTCTTTATAGTTATAATCAGGCTGGGTATCTTTCCCTCACTCTCTTTATAGTTATAATCAGAATTTACATGTCTCCCTCACTCTCTCTATAGCTATACTTAGGCTGGGCATCTCACACTCACTCTCTTTATAGTTATAATCAGGCTGGGAATCTCTCCCTCACTCTATAGTTATAATCTGTCTGGGCATCTCTCTCTCCCTCACTCTCTCTATAGTTATAATCAGATTTTGCATCTCTTCCTCACTCACTTTATATTTATAATCTGATCTGTCTGGGCATCTCACCATCACTCTCTAGTTATAATCAGGCTGGGCATCTCACATTCACTCTCTTTATAGTTATAATCTGTCTGGGCATCTCACCCTCACTCTCTAGTTATAATCTGTCTGGGCATCTCACCCTCACTCTATAGTTATAATCTGTCTGAGCATCTCACCCTCACTCTCTAGTTATAATCTGTCTGAGCATCTCACCCTCACTCTCTAGTTATAATCTGTCTGGGCATCTCACCCTCACTCTCTTTATAGTTATAATCTTTCTAGGCATCTCACCCTCACTCTCTTTATAGTTATAATCTGTCTGGGCATCTCTCCCTCACTCACTCTATAGTTATAATCTGTCTGGCCATCTCACCCTCACTCTCTTTATAGTTATAATCTGTCTGGGCATCTCTCCTTCACTCACTTTATCGTTATAATCTGTCTGGGCATCTCACCCTCACTCTCTTTATAGTAATAATATTTCTGGGTATCTCTCCCTCACTCTCTTTATAGTTATAATCTGTCTGGGCATCTCACCCTCACTCTCTTTATAGTAATAATATTTCTGGGTATCTCTCCCTCACTCTCTTTATAGTTATAATCAGGCTGGACATCTCACCCAGCTTCACCACTTTATGAGATTTGCCTTCGCTCTCACTCTGCATTATGAACTGCCAGTCTACTGCCCTGCTCTAAGACACTGCATTATGAACTGCCAGTCTACTGCCCTGCTCTAAGACACTGCACTATGAACTGCCAGTCTACTGCCCTGCTCTAAGACACTGCATTATGAACTGCCAGTCTACTGCCCTGCTCTAAGACACTGCATTATGAACTGCCAGTCTACTGCCCTGTTCTAAGACACTGCATTATGAACTGCCAGTCTACTGGCCTGCTCTAAGACACTGCATTATGAACTGCCCATCTACTGCCCTGCTCTAAGACACTGCACTATGAACTGCCAGTCTACCGCCCTGCTCTAAGACACTGCATTATAAACTGCCAGTCTACCCCCCTGCTCTAAGACACTGCATTATAAACTGCCAGTCTACTGCCCTGCTCTAAGACACTGCACTATGAACTGCCAGCCTACCGCCCTGCTCTAAGACACTGCATTATAAACTGCCAGTCTACTGGCCTGCTCTAAGACACTGCACTATGAACTGCCAGCCTACCGCCCTGCTCTAAGACACTGCATTATGAACTGCCAGTCTACTGCCCTGCTCTAAGACACTGCACTATGAACTGCCAGCCTACCGCCCTGCTCTAAGACACTGCATTATGAACTGCCAGCCTACCGCCCTGCTCTAAGACACTGCATTATGAACTGCCAGCCTACTGCCCTGCTCTAAGACACTGCACTATGAACTGCCAGCCTACCGCCCTGCTCTAAGACACTGCATTATGAACTGCCAGTCTACTGCCCTGCTCTAAGACACTGCACTATGAACTGCCAGCCTACCGCCCTGCTCTAAGACACTGCATTATGAACTGCCAGCCTACCGCCCTGCTCTAAGACACTGCATTATGAACTGCCAGCCTACCGCCCTGCTCTAAGACACTGCATTATGAACTGCCAGCCTACCGCCCTGCTCTAAGACACTGCATTATGAACTGCGTGCCTTTAAGACTGTTTGACCCAAGACATTTATTTTAAATTCATGCAGTAAAACAACAACATGTGAAAGAAGTCAAGAGATGTGGATACTGTACCCATAGAGTAAAGGATTGACAGTCATACAGTATAAGCACAAAGAGCAGCTGACATATTGCAGACGTTGTAGATCAAAAGTATTATCAAAGATTAGTCTATTGTCTTTCTGTATTCTAAGGTTATATGATTTGGCAGATGACTACAGGCTTTTCGTTGCTTTCCCTCAGATGAATACGTCTGTCCTGTGCTATAGCTGTGTGTGTGTGTGTGTGTGTGTGTGTGT
The DNA here is from genome assembly GCF_018296145.1 of Oncorhynchus tshawytscha. NCBI lineage: Eukaryota > Metazoa > Chordata > Actinopteri > Salmoniformes > Salmonidae > Oncorhynchus > Oncorhynchus tshawytscha. The sequence goes on along the minus strand of NC_056436.1, from coordinate 16,490,451 downwards.
GTGTGTGTGTGTGTGTGTGTGTGTGTGTGTGTGTGTGTGTGTGTGTGTGTGTGTGTGTGTGTGTGTGTGTGTGTGTGTGTGCGTGCGTGTATTTGACTTACTACCTACCCTTGCGAAGAAACACAAGCAGCCTTTACAAACAAGGATGTTGTCAGTGTTTACATACCCCTCATCTGAAACACCATCTTCTTCACACAACCTGCTTCAATGAGGGACCCTGATTAAAAGGACTGTCTCTTACATTTTAGTGATGGCATTGCCTTCCAAGTGAATTAACTGTAATTTCAGTAGATATACAGTTCACCTCAGATAGAGACAGACAAATACTGAACCTGAGAGGACATGTACTGTGTAGGGACAACTACAAGCCCGGAGGTCCTAAAAAGCCCCTCACTACCCAGGAATGCTGTCTCTATAGTGTCAGCCCCTATGACTTCATTATACACATAAATCACAATATGTGCAATAATCAATCCAAGAATGACACTCAGCCACCATCACACTATGGAAACTTCCCCTCACGCTTGTTATCGTTTGACTGAAATGTTTCATTATCGGTTCCAGAGTTGTTGACTGTGGCGGAGTTGTAGTTTTTATCCATGACAGTGGCGGTAGAGGTTCTTTTGTAAAGTTAATATTTGTTGTCATCTCTGGTGGAGTCTCTGTTACTCACCAGGATCCTTTATTTAATTAAAAGGTTTTTAATATGCTGTAAATCAGCACCAGAAGAAACAGGAGACGATATCGATAATTTTCTCACCTTGGTCAGAAACATTTTTAGAAAACACCCATCAAACATACAACAGGAGAGAAAGATATAATACTCGTGTGCCTGCTACTTTGCCCATGTGGAATCACAGCTTGGGACAGTAGGTGACTGGAGTGGCACGGGTAAGGGAGGGATGGCGGTGAGAGGGGCCCGGGTGGGTGAGAATGCTTGGCTGATCGTGTGGGGCCTGGGAAGAGAGAGGGGGAATAGAGAAGAGAAGAGAAGAGAAGAGAAGAGAAGAGAGGAGAGGAGAGGAGAGGAGAGGAGAGGAGAGGAGAGGAGAGGAGAGGAGAGGAGAGGAGAGGAGAGGAGAGGAGAGGAGAGGAGAGGAGAGAGGAGGAGAGGAGAGGAGAGGAGAGGAGAGGAGAGGAGAAAGCATAGAGAGTGAGAAGAGAGATGAGAGAAAAGAAGAGAGGAAAACGTAAAAGAGGAGCGCCGATCTACGTCTGATAATCATCACCACGGTGGCTGCTCTCACCTGCTCAGAAATACCTTCTTCTGTGGGAGGTACGAGCAACAAAACCAGGTCTTTAGTTTGGAGAATTAAGACAGTGCGAAAGCTCTTAAATATGGTAATCAGCGCTAGGCGAGAGCAGCAAATTAAGCTTTTACTTCTTGTGGAGGTGAAATAGAGCAGCGAGAGAGAGACACTACATTACATCACATCACCATTCAGCACTCAGATGGCATGCCCAAAAAAGTATCAGCCTGTTAGAGAAAACATAGTAAGCAGGATTTAAAAACACAACTTCAGATCTCCCTCCTCAATGACAGAGCGGAACACCCCCTGAAGACCCCATGTACCAATGAAGATCCTAAGGTTCCCCACCAACCTGTAATAGTCATACTTAACTCTCAGTCTTTTTGCCAATATCCCCCTGAGCATGTCCCTGTATGCAAGTTATCCTGGTCTTGCAAATAGCTAGCCTGGCTGCTCCTGATACGAAGTTGAGTACAATTACCACTCCCCTGAGCCAAAACTTTGTTCCAAACACAAACAGCGGATGTAGATTGTAGAACCTCCCCAAGGCAGAAAACCAGCTAGATAACAGTGTAAACTGCCCCACCAGTCTTGGACATTGTACATAAAAAGCAAGTGACTCAGACTCGCGACAGAACACCCCTCCCCAACGCTAGGATCCAGGTGCACCAGATGCTTGCTGGTGGCTATCGCCCCATGTATTAACCCTCATTTGAGGTCAGCTGTCCGTTTATCAATTGCCAGTTCATATAGAGATCACCAGCAGTTTATTGAGGAAATGCCTGGTCCAAAGACACCGGCCCACCTCGTTGATCTCACCCCTTCCAGGGAGGACACACGTGACACCTACACACATATCGTGTACATCGTCTTTCTTCCCACAACCGTGAACTCTCCCAGTTCTGGGGTCTTAAAAGAAAGCAGCAGTGGTGACATTCAGAGTAGGGACAACGTAATATTGGCCCTCCTTCCACCGGTCAGTATATGTGTTATTGGACATAAATGCTCGCTACGTTTATGGCCAGGATTCAGAGACCTCTGTTACTACTTGCTTCAGCAGGCAAGGTGATCAGATCCCTGCTCTCTCTCCCAGCTACTCCACAGATCTCCTCACGCTCTGCATCAAGTACCCCAGCTTTGTGCATCCTTCACCCAGCAGGCTGGAACGCAAGCTGACCGAAGACAATGCTCATGACTGTAAAATGGGATTATTGAACAGTGGTTCTTCAAACAGCCACATCCCTGGTTGTTAAGAACACCTGCCAAGCCTGCAGGACAGACTGATAGAAAGGAGTGAGGCCAGTCAAATCAACCCCCTCCAGCCTCAAGAGGAAAAGCTGCTTGTCAAGGCCCAGCCGACCCGCCCACCTCAGCAGTGTACGCTGTATCCCTCCAACCTCAAGGGGAACAGCTGCTTGTCAAGGCCCAGCCGACCCGCCCACCTCAGCAGTGTACGCTGTATCCCTCCAGCCTCAAGGGGAACAGCTGCTTGTCAAGGCCCAGCCGACCCGCCCGCCTCAGCAGTGTACGCTGTATCCCTCCAGCTAAGACCATCATAGATATAACAGTATCAGTATCTGGGCTGCATGCAAATGGAAAGGCATGACCCTTCAGGCAATATCCACGAGGCTGTGCCCACCTTCTTGCAGTGGCAGGTACAAGGCTGCAGATCGAATCAAGTGCTGTCCTGAGAAATTATCTAACAAGCATCCTTTGAAACTCCTATATCAAACCTCCTGGTGGCTGTAGCACTATCTGTCTGTGCAACAGGGTGTAGGCTACCAGGACCCTTCCCTTATAGGACAGCTGGGGCAGCAACCATTTCCACCGACACAGTCTGACACACCCCTCTCCACTACACCCTCCCAGTTCTTCTTCTGAAACTCCTCTGAGCCTACCCCCCCTCCAAGTCTTTAGTCAATTTCTACCCCACTGTAACCCCCCTACTAGCTGTGGATTGGACCCTGTCTGACACTGATCTGCCCACAGAGCTACACCTTTCACCCAAATCACCCCAGCTGAATAGAGTGCCTGAGAGAACCTGCACGTCCTGCTCCCTGTAATGAACACTGTCACCTCATCTGTGTACTCAGACATGCTGAGTCATCCATGGCAGGGAGAAATCAGTAAGCTTCGCTCGTAGTAAACAAAGCAACATTTAAATTACGAGATAGTATAACTGCCACGAGATTGGGCTGTGGACTGGGATAGTGCAGCTCAACCCAACCCCCACCTTCACCATACAAGTGGCCCCAGCAAACAGTAAACCCACCCAAGACAAAAAAAAACATTCCCGAACCCAAAAGCTTTCATCGTTTCAAGCAAAAACTGGTGGTCTACACGATCAAAATCCTCCTCCTGATCCAGAGAAAGCAGGCCAACATTCACATCTGACAGTTTAAGAACACTCCTAACATCTCGACAACAAAAACTAATGATCCACAATAGAACCGTCAGGTATCAAATCAAATCAAATTTTACACATACACATGGTTAGCAGATGTTAATGTGAGTGTAGCGAAATTCTTGTGCTTCTAGTTCATGGTTATGCAGTAATATCTAACAAGTAATTTAACAAATTCACAACAACTACCTTAAACACACAAATACACACAAATGTAAAGGGAAGAATAGAATACGTACATATAAATATATGAATGAGCGATGGCGTGCGGCATAGGGAAGATGCTATAGTTGGTGTGGAGTACAGTATATACATATGAGATGATTAAGGTAGGATATGTAAACATTATTAAAGTGACAAGTGATATCTTTATTAAGGCCATTTGTTTAAGTGGCCAGAGATTTGAGTCTGTATGCTGGCAGCAGCTTCTCTATGTTAGTGATGTCATTTAACAGTCTGATGGCCTTGAGACAGAAGCTGTTTTTCAGTCTCTCGGTCCCAGCTTTGATGCATCTGTACTGACCTCGCCTTCTGGATGATAGCGGGGTGAACAGGCAGTGGCTCGGGTGGTTGTTGTCCTTAATGATCTTTTTGGCCTTCCTGTGACATCGGGTGCTGTAGGTGTCCTGGAGGGCAGGTAGTTTGCCCATGTTGATGCGTTGTACAGGCCGCACTACCCTTTGGAGAACCTTGCGGTTGAGGGCGGTGCAATTGCTAGACCAGGCGGTGATACAGCCCGACACGATGCTCTCGATTATGCATCTGTAAAAGTTTGTCAGGGTCTGAGGTATGTGTGTAAAATAGATAATGAGAGGCATGAGAGATTTCTTCAAATTTCTTCAGTCTCTTGAGGTTGAAGAGGCGCTGTTGCGCCTTCTTCACCACACTGTCTGTGTGGGTGGACCATTTCAGTTTGTCCGTTGTGTTTCCCCCGAGAAACTTAAAACTTTCCACCTTCTCCGCTACAGTCCCGTCGATGTGGATAGGGGGGTGCTCCCTCTGCTCTTTCCTGAAGTCCACGATCATCTCCTTTGTTTTCTTGACATTGAGTGTGAGGTTATTTTCCTGACACCACACTCCAAGGGCCCTCACCTCCTCCCTGTAGGCCGTCTCGTCATTGCTGGTCATCAGGCCTACCACTGTAGTGTCATCTGCAAACTTGATGATTGAGTTGGAAGCGTGCATGGCCACACAGTCGCAGGTGAACAGGGAGTACAGGAGAGGGCTCAGAACGCACCCTTGTGGGGCCCCAGTGTTGAGGATCAGCGGGGTGGAGATGTTGTTTCCTACCATCACCAACCGGGAGGCGGCACGTCAGAAAGTCCAGGACCCAGTTGCACAGGGCGGGGTTGAGACCGAGGGTCTCGAGCTTATTGATGAGTTTGAAGGGTACTATGGTGTTACATGCTGAGCTGTAGTCGATGAACAGCATTCTTACATAGGTATTCCTCTTGTCCAGATGGGTTAGGGCAGTGTGCAGTGGGATGGCGATTGCTTCGTCAGTGGACCCATTGGTGCGGTAAGCCAATTGGAGTGGTTCTAGGATGACAGGTGACTAGTCTCTCAAAGTTAACTGAGTTGCCTAGTTAAATAAAGGTTAAATCTAATAAAATGAAAATAAAAAATACAAATATTCTGCACACAATAATGCTACAGGTGGCCACGTTTTCAAAGGAGCCAAAACCCCGTTCTTTGGCAATAATGAAAGCACAGCACATTTGAAAAGACACTGAAAGACAACCCCCCTTGAAATTATTCACACAACATTTCATGGAAATCACAACCGCTTTGTAAGCAACATTCTCATGGCCTACCTTCTCTCCCACGACAATCAGAATCTCCTCCACAGTGAAAGTAGCTTCAGCAGCACATCTGAATGTTACTTTCTAACCTTAGTTCCTTTGTTTTGTCTTTGTTTTAGTATGGTCAGGGGGTGAGTTGGGGTGGGCAGTCTATGTTCCTTTTTCTATAATTTGGGATTTCTGTGTTTGGCCTGGTATGGTTCTCAATCAGAGGCAGCTGTCAATCGTTGTCCCTGATTGAGAACCATACTTAAGTAGCCTGGTTTCACTTTTGAGTTGTGAGTGATTGTTTCCTGTGTCTGTGTTTGTACCATACGGGACTGTTTCGATTTTCATTTGTTCATTCACGTTGTTATTTTGTATTTTTGTAGTGTTCAGTTTTATATATTAAAATGGACACTTACCACGCTGCACATTGGTCCGACATCTCTTACTACCCATCAGAAGAAGAGGAGGACAACAGTTACAGAATAACCCACCAACAAAGGACCAAGCAGCGTGGTAACGGGCAGCAGCAGTGATCTCCAGACTCCTGGACATGTGAGGAGATCCTGGATGGCAAGGGACCCTGGGTACAGCCCTGTGCGTTACATACCAGCGCCTCGTATCGGCCGGGCTAGAGTGGGCATCAAGCCAGGTGCCATGAAGCCGGCTCAGCGCATCTGGACTCCAGTGCGTCTCCTCGGGCCGGAGTACATGGCACCAGCCCTACGCATGGTGTCCCCGGTTCCCTAGCACAGCCTAGTGCGGGCTATTCCACCTCGCCGCACTGGCCTGGCTACGGGGAGCATCCAGCCAGGTAGGGTTGTGCAGGCTCGGTGCTCGAGACCTCCAGTGCGCCTCCACGGTCCGGTCTATCCGGTGCCTCCTCCACACACCAGCCCTCCGGTGGCAGCCCCCCACACCAGGCTGTCTCTCCGTCTCCTCCCTACAGGTGCTCCCGTCTGTCCTGAGCTGCTAGAGTCTCCCGTCTGTCCTGAGCTGCCAGCGTCTCCCGTCTGTCCTGAGCTTCCAGAGTCTCCCGTCTGTCCTGAGCTGCCCGAGCCGTCCGTCAGCCAGGAGCTGCCAGAATCGCCCGTCACTCCGGAGCTGCCGGAGTCTCCCGCCTGTCCGGTGCTGCCGGAATCTCCCATCCGTCCGGTGTTGCCGGAATCTCCCGTCCATCCGGGACCGGTGGCTAGGGTCCCCAGTCCGAGGTCGGCGGCGAGGGTCGCCGCGTTAAGGTGGCCACGGAGGCGGGTTAGGAGGCAGACAAAGACTATGGTGGAGTGGGGTCCACGTCCCGCGCCAGGGCCAGAGCCGCGGACAGACTCCCACACAGACCCTCCCCTATAGGTTCAGGTTTTGCGGCCGGAGTCCACACCTTTTAGGGGGTGGGGGTTCACTTTTGAGTTGTGGGTGATTGTTTCCTGTGTCTGTGTTTGTACCATACGGGACTGTTTCAATTTTCGTTTGTTAATTCACGTTGTTATTTTGTATTATTGTAGTGTTCAGTTTTATATATTAAAAGGGACACTTACCACGCTGCACATTGGTCTGACATCTCTTACTCCTCGTCAAAAGAGGAGGAGGACAACCGTTGCAGAATCACGCACCACCAAAGGACTAAGCAGCGTGGTAACGGTGTAGAGAGATACACTGCTCAAAAAAATGAAGGGAACACTAAAATAACACATCCTAGATCTGAATGAATGAAATATTCTTATTAAATACTTTTTTCTTTACATAGTTCAATGTGCTGACAACAAAATCACACAAAAATTATCAATGGAAATCAAATTTATCAACCCATGGAGGTTTGGATTTGGAGTCACACTCTATTAATAGCTTAAGCTGCACTGACTCGAATACGATAGAAGTTTTCACGTTTGTGCAAAGGAGCTGTGGTGATTTTCACATTGCAGGCGTATGTTGATTGCGGTGCCGTTCTGTGTCCTGGCATCCATTGCTTGGTAACTGGGTCCTGTTCATTAGGCACCAAACAGAAGAAAATGGACTGAAACTGACATGCTCGTTCTCCGTTGCAAAGCATTTTAAAACATTTCTTTGCGTGCCGTTATGAACACTGCCCTGTGTACGTTACCGGAGCATTAAGGGTTAAGGGTACTTAACTCTGCTGTCTTATCCCCTTTCATCCAAATTGATGTCCTGTGTGTTATTATTTAAGTGCTAGATGTGCTTGTTGTACTAAGTTTTATGTTTTACATTTGGGTTGTGTAAATGATGGTTTATTTTAAAGTGGAAAACCACATTACAGGCTGATCCAACTTTGATGTAATGTCCTTAAAACAAGTCAAAATGAGGCTCAGTAGTGTGTGTGGCCTCCACGTGCCTGTATGACCTCCCTGCAACGCCTGGGCATGCTCCTGATGATGTGGCGGATGGTCTCCTGAGGGATCTCCTCCCAGACCTGGACTAAAGCATCGGCCAACTCCTGGACAGTCTGTGGTGCAACGTGGCATTGGTGGATGGAGCGAGACATGATGTCCCAGATGTGCTCAATTGGATTCAGGTCTGGGGAACTTGCGGGCCAGTCCATAGCATCAATGCCTTCCTCTTGCAGGAACTGCTGACACACTCCAGCCACATGAGGTCTAGCATTGTCTTGCATTAGGAGGAACCCAGTGCCATTTGCACCATCATATGGTCTCACAAGGGGTCTGAGGATCTCATCTCGGTACCTAATGGCAGTCAGGCTACCTCTGGCGAGCACATGAAGGGCTGTGCGGCCCCCCAAAGAAATGCCACCCCACACTATGACTGACCCACATGCTGGAGGATGTTGCAGGCAGTAGAACGTTCTCCACGGCGTCTCCAGACTCTGTCACATATGGCACATGTGCTCAGTGTGAACCTGCTTTCGTCTTTGAAGAGCACAGGGGGCCAGTGGCGAATTTGCCAATCTTGGTGTTCTCTGGCAAATGCCAAACGTCCTGCATGGTGTTGGGCTGTAAGCACAACCCCCACCTGTGGACGTCAGGCCCTCATACCACCCTCATGGAGTCTGTTTCTGACCGTTTGAGCAGACACATGCACATGCCTGCTTGAGGTCATTTTGTAGGGCTCTGGCAGTGCTCCTCCTGCTCCTCCTTGCACAAAGGCGGAGATAGCGGTCCTGCTGCTGGGTTGTTGCCCTCATACGGCCTCCTCCACGTCTCCTGATGTACTGGCCTGTCTCCTGGTAGCGTCTCCATGCTCTGGACACTACGCTGACAGACACAGCAAACCTTCTTGCCACAGCTCACATTGATGTGCCATCCTGGATGAGCTGTACTACCTGAGCCACCTGTGTGGGTTGTAGACTCCGTCTCATGCTACCACTAGAGTGAAAGCACTGCCAGCATTCAAAAGTGACCAAAACATCAGCCAGGAAGCATAGGAACTGAGAAGTGGTCTGTGGTCACCACCTGCAGAACCACTCCTTTATTGGGGGTGTCTTGCTAATTGCCTATAATTTCCACCTGTTGTCTATTCCATTTGCACAACAGCATGTGAAATGTATTGTCAATCAGTGTTGCTTCCTAGGTGGACAATTTGATTTCACAGAAGTGTAATTGCCTTGGGATATAGATATATAGATATATAGATATATATATATTGAGATATATAGAGAGAGATATAGAGAGATAGATATATAGAGAGATAGAGAGAGAGATATGTAGAGAGAGATATATAGAGAGAGATATTTAGAGAGAGATATATAGAGAGAGATATCGAGAGAGATATAGAGAGATAGATATATAGAGAGATATATAGAGAGAGATATAGAGAGAGATATAGAGAGATAGATATATAGAGAGATAGAGAGAGAGATATGTAGAGAGAGATGTAGAGAGAGATATAGAGAGAGATATGTAGAGAGATAAATCCCTTGAATTGAATTGATATAGAGAGAGAGATATAGAGAGAGAGATATAGAGAGAGTGACGTAGAGAGAGATATAGAGAGATATGAAGAGAGAGATATAGAGAGAGATATAGAGAGAGATATATGTAGAGAGAGATAGAGAGAGATATAGAGAGAGATATGTAGAGAGAGATATAGAGAGAGATAGAGAGAGATATAGAGAGAGATATGTAGAGAGAGATGTAGAGAGAGATAGAGAGAGATATGTAGAGAGAGATATGTAGAGAGAGATATGTAGAGAGAGATATGTAGAGAGAGATATAGAGAGAGATATGTAGAGAGAGATATAGAGAGAGATATAGAGAGAGATTTGTAGAGAGAGATGTAGAGAGAGATATAGAGAGAGATATGTAGAGAGAGATGTAGAGAGAGATATGAAGAGAGAGATATGTAGAGAGAGATATAGAGAGAGATATGTAGATAGAGATATAGAGAGAGATATGTAGAGAAAGATATAGAGAGATATGTAGAGAGATATAGAGAGAGATTTGTAGAGAGAGATATAGAGAGATATGTAGAGAGATATGTAGACAGAGATATGAAGAGAGAGCTATAGAGAGCGATATGTAGAGAGAGAAACGTAGAGAGAGATATAGAGAGAGAAATGTAGAGAGATATATAGAGAGAGCTATGTAGAGAGAGAGATAGAGAGAGATACAGAGAGAGATTTGTAGAGAGAGATGTAGAGAGAGATATAGAGAGAGGGAAAAGTGAGAGAAGAATGAAGAAATAGCTCTTCAAAGATGTCATTTCAAAAGGGATATCGTTAGAATGCATAATGAATTTTGATTGTCATTCAGCGAAGTTACACCTGCAGTCTAATTAGCCATGAAAATGTGTATTTAAAGCACACTTTCCTCCGTACCTGAGCTATTACATATACACAGGAATTACACTAAACCAGTTCAGTATTAAGGCTGGCCTATCTATTTTGAAACCTGCTTGTCAAATAACAAATCACATGTTATAACTGAAGAGTCAGGATTGATATGGCGATTAAATTGACATAGGTAGACACATGGACACACACAATCACACATGAATAAAATAGGCGCAGTGTGACATGTCAAGAGGAGTAGAGTGGTAGTCCACCGCCAGTCAGGAAAGAAGAGAGAGGAGAGTAGAGTCTGTCTTCAGGCAACCTGTCTTCAGGCAGCCTGCCGCCAGACCCACAACAGAGATTAAGATTTATGGAGCAGCTCACCTAAAGGGGACAATCTGACAATCTGAGCTGTGTGTGTGTGTGTGTGTGTGTGTGTGTGTGTGTGTGTGTGTGTGTGTGTGTGTGTGTGTGTGTGTGTGTGTGTGTGTGTGTGTGTGTGTGTGTGAGAGAGAGAGAGAGAGACATAGTGTGTGAGAGAGATAGCGAGAGAGAGAGATAGTGTGCGAAAGAGAGAAGGAAAGAGAGAGAGGTAGGGATAGAGCTTGGCTGATCCTGCCCCCATGGGAGGTCCAGACGGGGACGTATGTGTGTATGTGTCTGTGAGCCGTAGGGTGTGGCGCTGTCGTCGCTGGAGAGTTATGGGCTTCAATAAGGATCTACACATTGTGTGCCAAGTCAAAGCATGGACTAATTAAAACCTTTCTGTGGAATCTCTCTGAAGTTTAGGCCTGAGAGAGAGAGAGAGTCACTGGGAGAACACACAGTCAGATTAGAGGGAGCTCTTTTTGCATGCTTCTGCTCACCACACAACACGCACAGAGAGAGACACGGAAGCACGCACGCAAGAACACACACACACACACCCCAAAACACATGCTCTCAGGCATGGGCATACACACTACACACTAAAAGCACAAAAATGGACAAAACGTACGCAGCGTTGTTAACATTTTGAGCAGATTTTGTACTGTATTGAATGTTGCCGTCACAGTTTTCCTCTCAGAACTGCCAGAAGATTCCAGAAACTGTGAGGAGCCATCAGAAAGGTCTGGAACATCTGTCCTATTGTGGTGGGTGACAGCCTAGGGCTTCTGGAGGGATCAGACCTACAGCCTCAAACCAGCAAGGCCTGCAGAGGACAGATCCACAACTAAGGATGTAGAGACAGCACAATACAGTGGCTTGCTTGCTTATTATTGCCAGGTATGTTTTATTCAAAGAACACAAAAACAACTGAACTAGGATGATTACTTGGAAGGCTTTATGTTTTAATAACCCTTTCCCCCAAACAACCTACTTTCCATATTCACATATATAGTTCTAGGAAGTTTACGTAGTGTATCAGCCTATACAGTGGTGGTGTATTAATTCATCCCAGGATACTCAATAGCAGAAGCTGTGGAGACCTGTTTTCCTCTGAGATGTTATTAAGAGTAGTAACACAGTCAGATTTATAACCCAACAAAAGAAGAAATAGCAGAACGAGTGCTCAGCCGGGCCCTATCTGATGCCCCATTCTGGGGATGACGGGGTAGGAAGAGGAAGGGGATTTTGTTTAGAATAATCACAGTTTCCTTCGTCTCTTTGAATCTCACTGATTAATCAAATGTTAGATGTGAGATCTTCTTCTTCTCTCCTTCTTTAAGGTGGGATTCAAGACGAGCTCATGTGACTTCAACTCACTTCCCTTATATGACACAACGCATCGCAACATAACAGAGGAGAAAAATAACAGGGGGATGAAATGAAATGACTGCTGTGATACTCTCTCAAATTTAAAGAAACTGCATGCGTGTGTGTGTGTGTGTGTGTGTGTGTGTGTGTGTGTGTGTGTGTGTGTGTGTGTGTGTGTGTGTGTGTGTGTGTGTGTGTGTGTGTGTGTGTGTTTGGGTGCGTGTGTGTGTGTGTGTTTGGGTGTGTGTGTGTGTGTGTGTGTGTGTGTGTGTGTGTGTGTGTGTGTGTGTGTGTGTGTGTGTGTGTGTGTGTGTGTGTGTGTGTGTGTGTGTGTGTGTGTGTTGGGTGCGTGTGTGTGTGTGTGTGTTTGGGTGCGTATGTGTGTGTGTGTGTGTGTGTGTGTGTGTGTGTGTGTGTGTGTGTGTGTGTGTGTGTGTGTGTGTGTGTGTGTGTGTGTGTGTGTGTGTGTGTGTTGTTTGTGTGTCCGTGTGTAGACAGCCAAACCAAAACTTCTGTAAAACGAGACTATGACAACAATAAGGATCCTCACAGAGACTGACTGACAGCAGTACAAATAGATCTGCACTCTGGTTCATTTTCAGACAGTTTGGACATCATTTTACCTTCTGTGTTCATTGAATAGAGGACTCAGAGAAACAAAGACAGAGATCAACATCAGAAGGCCAAAGAATGCCTGCCCCGTAGCTATAAACCCCAAAATACGAATTCACAGTACAGGCTGTACTGTTGAATGTTCAATAGACCTAATGACAACCTAGTCAAAAGTAGTGCACTACCCTATAGGTCCTGGTCAAAAGTAGTGCAGTGTATAGGCAGTAGGGTTCCGTTTGGGAAACATCCATTCCTGTTTCATTGTTGTGATGCTGTTGGTTCTCTGTTTCTTTCCCTTACAGCTTCGGAGATTTGAGGTTCAATTCTGCCGGTATGAAGTATTTTAGCCAAGCGGTACATGTTAAGAGAGTGATGAAAAGAAACAGTATCTTTTCGAAATAGATGGAAACATGTTCACATACAACAGTGTCACTTAGATAAAAATATTGTCAAGACTAAACATAACAATTAGACGGAGGCTGAGACCTACAGTGGAAGCACATGTAACAAAAGTATGTCCCAAATAGCACCCTTTTCCTTATAATAGTGCACTATTTTTGACCAGGACCGATGGAATAGGGTGCCATCTGACGGAATAGCGTGTTGTGTTTGGTTTGGATTACAGAGTTGATTATTGCCAGGGGAACATGATAGTACAAACTGAGAGACCTTGGAAAATAGTGTGAAGGAGCATATTGTTATGGAAATGTTAAGATTCCACCAATGCGTATGGAGGAGTTTACTTTTCTCACATATAAAAGCATTGTATTGTCACCTAGCTTCAATCTCTCTGATATAGTGCCTTCAGAAAGTATTCCTACCCCTCAATTTATTCCACATTTTGTTGTGTTACAACCTGATTTCCAAATGGTACAGTACACGCAATACCCCCGTAATGACAAAGTGAAAATATGTTATTAGAAATGGTTGCAAATTTATTGGAAATTAAATACAAAACTATCATATTTACAATGATTTACATTTCGTAAAATGTTTCGTCATATGTCCTAACAAACCTCCCCAATACACTGGAGGAACTGAAAGCTCAAGTACCATCAGAGACAACACACTAACTGCAACGACAGATCCAGAGGAGAAGTGTGAAAGTCGAGCGAAAGAGACAAGACGCAGAGGTCACAGAGTGATGGTTTACGGGGGGGGGGGCATCGTAGCGGCATCGCACCCATCGGGAGTCAGCTTTAATGTTGACTTCCTCCTTCTGACACTTTGTTGATGGCGATGCAGCACACTTATTATACATTTAAAAGACCTTTGAAATTATTATGAGCTGTTGGCCCACGAGCTTCACAGTGGAAAAACTTAAAGACTGAGGGAGAGGGAGAGAGGGAAGGGAAGAGAGAGAGCGTCTCCAGAGCAAAACAAGGAGAAACAAGACAATAGGAATGGAGGAGGGGAGAAGGGGGGGGTATTTTTGGTTGTTGTTGCATTGTGTTGTCAGTTTCTTCTTTTTGAAGGCAAAATTGAAACTCAAAGAATATTTGAAGTCTTGAAAACACATAGAATTAAGCAGCACAGTGAGCACTCTGAGACGGTGTCAGGGCAAAAGATGGGGAGCGCATTTGATGTCGTTGGTGAGAAACATTGGACGCTATACACTGTACTTACCAATGATAATGAATTATACACAAACACTTACACTCACACTCTGGAGTGGATCCATGGAGGCAGGCAGGCAAGGCTGCGTCTGATATAGTCCTCAGGGTGAGAGGCAAAGCGAGTAAATCATAGAGAGGAGTAGAGCAGCGATCAGATGAACCACAGCCCGCCCCACTGTTCTCAGCCTACCCACTCCTCTCCCCACCGCCCCACTCCTCTCCCCACCGCCCCACTCCTTTCCCCACCGCCCCACTCCTTTCCCCACCGCCCCACTCCTCTCCCCACCGCCCCCGCTCCTCTCCCCACCGCCCCACTCCACTCCCCACCGCCCCCACTCCTCTCCCCACCGCCCCCACTCCTCTCCCCACCGCCTCCACTCCTCTCCCCACCGCCTCCACTCCTCTCCCCACCGCCCCCACTCCTCTCCCCACCGCCTCCACTCCTCTCCCCACCTACCCCACTCCTCTCCCCACCGCCCCCTCCTCTCCCCACCGCCCCGCTCCTCTCCCCACCGCCCCCACTCCTCTCCCCACCGCCCCCACTCCTCTCCCCACCGCCCCCACTCCTCTCCCCACCGCCCCTCTCCTCTCCCCACCGCCCCCACTCCTCTCCCCACCGCCCCCACTCCACTCCCCACCGCCCCAACTCCTCTCCCCACCGCCCCGCTCCTCTCCCCACCGCCACGCCCTCTCCCCACCGCCCCGCTCCTCCCCCACCGCCCCCACTCCTCTCCCCACCGCCCCCACTCCCCCCACCGCCCCACTCCTCTCCCCACCGCCCCACTCCTCTCCCCACCGCCCCACCCTCTCCCCACCGCCCCACTCCTCTCCCCACCGCCCCCTCCTCTCCCCCACCGCCCCGCTCCTCTCCCCACCGCCCCCACTCCTCTCCCCACCGCCCCCACTCCCTCCCCACCGCCCCCACTCCTCTCCCCACCGCCCCCACTCCTCTCCCCACCGCCCCTCTCCTCCCCCCCCGCCCCCACTCCTCTCCCCACCGCCCCCACTCCACTCCCCACCGCCCCAACTCCTCTCCCCACCGCCCCCACTCCACTCCCCACCGCCCCCTCCTCTCCCCACCGCCCCGCTCCTCTCCCCACCGCCCCCACTCTCTCCCCACCGCCCCCACTCCTCTCCCCACCGCCCCCACCCTCTCCCCACCGCCCCCACTCCTCCCCACCGCCCCTCTCCTCTCCCCACCGCCCCCACTCCTCTCCCCACCGCCCCCACTCCACTCCCCACCGCCCCAACTCCTCTCCCCACCGCCCCCTCCTCCCCCACCGCCCCGCTCCTCTCCCCACCGCCCCGCTCCTCTCCCCACCGCCCCGCTCCTCTCCCCACCGCCCCCACTCCTCTCCCCACCGCCCCGCTCCTCTCCCCACCGCCCCCACTCCTCTCCCCACCGCCCCTCTCCTCTCCCCACCGCCCCCACCTCTCCCCACCGCCCCCACTCCACTCCCCACCGCCCCAACTCCTCTCCCCACCGCCCCCACTCCTCTCCCCACCGCCCCGCTCCTCTCCCCACCGCCCCGCTCCTCTCCCCACCGCCCCGCTCCTCTCCCCACCGCCCCGCTCCTCTCCCCACCGCCCCCCACTCCTCTCCCCACCGCCCCGCTCCTCTCCCCACCGCCCCCACTCCTCTCCCCACCGCCCCCACTCCTCTCCCCACCGCCCCCACTCCTCCCCCACCGCCCCTCTCCTCTCCCCACCGCCCCCACTCCTCTCCCCACCGCCCCCACTCCACTCCCCCACCGCCCCAACTCCTCTCCCCACCGCCCCCACTCCTCTCCCCACCGCCCCGCTCCTCTCCCCACCGCCCCGCTCCTCTCCCCACCGCCCCACTCCTCTCCCCACCGCCCCCACTCCTCTCCCCACCGCCCCGCTCCTCTCCCCACCGCCCCCACTCCTCTCCCCACCGCCCCCACTCCTCTCCCCACCGCCCCCACTCCTCTCCCCCACCGCCCCTCTCCTCTCCCCACCGCCCCCACTCCTCTCCCCACCACCCCCACTCCACCCCCACCGCCCCCAACTCCTCTCCCCACCGCCCCCACCCTCTCCCCACCGCCCCGCTCCTCTCCCCACCGCCCCGCTCCTCTCCCCACCGCCCCGCTCCTCTCCCCACCGCCCCGCTCCTCTCCCCACCGCCCCGCTCCTCTCCCCCACCGCCCCGCTCCTCTCCCCCACCGCCCCCACTCCTCTCCCCACCGCCCCCACTCCTCTCCCCACCGCCCCCACTCCTCTCCCCACCGCCCCTCTCCTCTCCCCACCGCCCCCACTCCTCTCCCCACCGCCCCCACTCCACTCCCCACCGCCCCAACTCCTCTCCCCACCGCCCCCACTCCTCTCCCCACCGCCCCGCTCCTCTCCCCACCGCCCCGCTCCTCTCCCCACCGCCCCCACCCTCTCCCCACCGCCCCCACTCCTCTCCCCACCGCCCCGCTCCTCTCCCCACCGCCCCCACTCCTCTCCCCACCGCCCCCACTCCTCTCCCCACCGCCCCCACTCCTCTCCCCACCGCCCCTCTCCTCTCCCCACCGCCCCCACTCCTCTCCCCACCGCCCCCACTCCACTCCCCACCGCCCCAACTCCTCTCCCCACCGCCCCCACTCCTCTCCCCACCGCCCCGCTCCTCTCCCCACCGCCCCGCTCCTCTCCCCACCGCCCCGCTCCTCTCCCCACCGCCCCCACTCCTCTCCCCACCGCCCCGCTCCTCTCCCCACCGCCCCGCTCCTCTCCCCACCGCCCCGCTCCTCCGAGCTGGTCATGGGTTTCCGAGCTGGTCATGGGTGAACCTCAGCCACGCTCAAGGTCCTAAACGATATCATAACCGCCATCGATAAGAGACAATACTGTGCAGCTGTCTTCATTGACCTGTCCAAGGCTTTCGACTCTGTCAATCACCACATTCTTATCGGCAGACTCAACAGCCTTGGTTTCTCAAATGACTGCCTCGCCCGGTTCACCGACTACTTCTCAGGCAGAGTTCAGTGTGTCAAATCGGAGGGCCTGTTGTCCGGACCTCTGGCAGTCTCAATAGGGGTGCCACAAGGTTCAATTCTCTGTATACATCAATGATGTCGCTCTTGCTGCTGGTGAGTCTCTGATCCACCTCTACGCAGACGACACCATTCTGTATACTTCTGGCTCTTCGTTGGACACTGTATTAACTAACCTCCAGACGAGCTTCAATGCCATACAACAATTTCTGTGGCCTCCAACTGCTCTTCAACCGATCGCTGCCTGCACCTGCCCGCCCGTCCAGCATCACTACTCTGGACAGTTCTGACTTAGAATATGTGGACAACTACAAATACCTAGGAGTCTGGTTAGACTGTAAACTCCCTTTCCAGCCTCACCTTAAGCATCTCCATTCCAAAATTAAATCTAGAATCGGCTTCCTATTTCACAACAAAGCCTCCTTCACTCACGCTGCCAAACATACCGTCGTAAAACTGACTATCCTGCCGATCCTTGACTTCGGCGATGTCATTTACAGAATAGCCTCCAACACTCTACTCAGCAAATTGGATGCAGTCTAATACAGTGCCATCCGTTTTGTCACCAAAGCCCCATATACTACCCACCACTGTGACCTGTATGTTCTCGTTGGCTGGCCCTCGCTTCATATTCGTCGCCAAACCCACTGGCTTCAGGTCATCTATAAGTCTTTGCTAGGTAAAGCCCCGCCTTATTTCAGCTCACTGGTCACCATAGAAACACCCACCTGTAGCACATGCTCCAGCAGGTATATTTCACTGGTCACCCCCAAAGCCAATTCCTCCTTTGGCCGCCTTTCCTCCCTTCCAGTTCTCTGCTGCCAATGACTGGAACAAATTGCAAAAATCACTGAAGCTGGAGACTCATATCTCCCTCACTAACTTTAAGCACCAGCTGTCAGAGCAGCTCACAGATCACTGCACCTGTACATAGCCCATCTGTAAATAGCCCATCTAACTACCTCATCCCCATACTGTTTTTTATTTTTTTGCTCCTTTGAACCCCAGTATCTCTACTTGCACATTCATCTTCTGCACATCTATCACTCCAGTGTTTAATTGCTAAATTATAATTATTTTGCAACATTGGCCTTTTTAATGCCTTACCTCCCTTATCTTACTCATTTGCACACACTGTATATAGACTTTTTCTATTGTGTTATTGACTGTATGTTTGTTTATTTCATGTGTAACTCTGTGTTGTTGTTGGTGTCGCACTACTTTGCATTATCTTGGCCAGGTCTCAGTTGTAAATGAGAACTTGTTCTCAACTGTCTACCTGGTTAAATAAAGGTGAAATAAAATTTAAAATTAAAAAAGGGAACAGGTTAAGAGTAATGGATGACAATGGATGATTAAAAAGCAAAGCAAGCAGTGCTTCTTAGACCAGACCGTCCCACTCCCACAATGCCATGTGACTAAACAGCTGGACTGGTTGACAGCAGATCTGCCGAAAGCTGCCAACAAGAAGCTCACATTGCTCACAGAGCCTGCTCACAGAGCCTGCTCACAGCCAAGCAGCAGGATGCTAACCCTTTCACATTTTTAATTAGACCAACACACCCATGTTTTTGAGCCATCGTAACATACAGATGAAATGCCAAACATAATTTGTTCAAAAATATTTGCTTACAAAGTACTTTCCTGGGTCCTCGTTGCGTTAGGCTTGCTCAATTTTGTGCAAGGGATTGGAAGTCAGACAGGAGAGATAAACAACGTTGGCTGTGAGGGAGGTTTCTTGCAGGGTGGAAGAGGTGACATCTTGTAAAAATAAAAAAGTCCTGAAAAATCATTCATTTTACAGCTCGTTAATTACTAGGTAATAACTAAGTAATTACTAGGTTATAACTAGGTAATTACTAGGTAATAATTAGGTAAATACCTATTAACAAAAAGTAAATGCATGGTAACTATTTAGTCCCACACGTACTAACGAGATATCAAGCAAAATAAGTTTTACACACTAACTTAGTAAATAGAAAGTAACCACATGTAAATATATATTACATATATTTTGTCCCCAAGGTTAATATTGAGGACATTGTAAGTAAATACATCATACTTACTATGAAAACACCTAATCACAACATTTATGTGATAAATGTATTTATTTACTAGCATGTACTTTCCACATTATCTTTTCTATGTACTTAGGCTTTAGTTCTCATGTATGTTCGTATTACATGGGCTTTAAAAGTAGTGGTGTCTGTTTCCAAATGCTTTTGTGTTTACTACTGTGCAATATAAAACTGGGAGCATTTCACAATTATGACAAGCACACGACTCAGAGTGAAGTGTATTTAATTCAAATCAACCAGAGGTCAGTAGAAACACATTTGTATTAATGTACAATCATATAATCAGACAAGCTAGCATAGCAACAAAAGTGAACTGCATTCATTTCTACTTGGAAACCAAACTGCCAGACTAAACACCACTGGCAATTCTTTTGAATTGACGGCTATAGACAGTCATCTTTTTATTCTGATAAAATAAACATTTTGTACTACACAGAAACATGTAAATGCTCACATCAAGATATTCAATATGTTTTACTTACCGATGATGCCACTAGAAAGAGACGGATGCTAGTTAATTGTGGCAAGCTTGTACATCATGGGGGACATTTTTTTAAGTAGCAAGCTCAGTGTATTTCTAGCAACACTCCCAAGTCACTTCCAGTTAACATCATTTTAGAAATTTGTCATAGTAGAAAAGTGTCAAAAACACATTAAACGCATCCTCATTATAAATGATGCATTATGAAAGATGTTTCGTTAAATAAACGTAATATAGAGAGAGTCAGAGAGAGTCAAACAGAGAGAGAGAGTCAAAGAGAGAGAGAGAGAGAGAGAGAGAGAGTCAAACAGAGAGAGAGAGAGAGAATCAGAGACTGCCAGAGAGTCAGAGGGAGAGAGTCAAAGAGAGAGAGAGAGTCAGAGAGAGAGTCAAACAGAGAGAGGGAGTCAAAGAGAGCGAGAGAGAGAGAGAGAGAGAGTCAAACAGAGAGAGAGAGAGAGAGAGAATCAAATAGACTGCCAGAGAGTCAGAGGGAGAGAGAGAGTCAAAGAGAGAAAGAGAGAGAGTCAAACAGAGAGAGAGAGTCAAAGAGAGAGAGAGAGAATCAAAGAGACTGCCAGAGAGAGTCAGAGGGAGAGAGTCAGAGAGAGAGAGAGTCAGAGAGAGAGTCAAACAGAGAGAGAGAGAGTCAGAGAGAGAGAGAGAGAGAGAGAATCAAAGAGACTGCCAGAGAGTCAGAGGGAGAGAGAGAGTCAAAGAGAGAAAGAGAGAGAGTCAAACAGAGAGAGAGAGAGAGTCAAACAGAGAGAGAGAGTGTCAAAGAGAGAGAGAGAGAGTCAGAGAGAGAGAGAGAATCAAAGAGACTGCCAGAGAGAGTCAGAGGGAGAGAGTCAAAGAGACCTAAGAGTCAGAGAGAGGGAGTGAGAGAGTAAATAAATAAATAAATAATTAATTAATCATTAATTAATCATTAATTCATAAGAACAGTTTTTAAAAGGATGTACTAGGCTTGCTGCATAAAGGTTTTCTTTACGTTTAAAGTGGATAAGTGATGATTTGTTGAAATGACAATGCCTCTGTGTTAGAGTAAAACAGAGAGAGTAATTCATTAATCAATATTGAATAAGATGTGGGTGTCTGAATGGGCAGTTAATCGACCAGGAGTTGACCAGGAGTCGACCAGGAGATGATCAGGAGTTGACCAGGAGTTGACCAGGAGTCGACCAGGAGTTGACCAGGAGTTGAGTCGGAAATTATAAGAATGACGAGAGAGAGAGAGAGCTTCCAATTGTGTGTTTTTATTATATCTATTCCCCCCCCTCTCCCTCCCTTTCTCTCTCCCCCTCCTGTCTTCCTCTCCTCCTCATCACTACTTCCTTGTTACAGAGGATCCTGTAGGCTCTATAGCCCTACAACTCTCCAGCCAGCCAGTGTCCCGAATGGCACTATTCCCTATTTCCCTATGCACATAGGGCTCTGATCAAAGGTAATGCACTATATAGGGAATAGGCTGCCATTTGGGAAGTAGCCAGACACAGAGGCTGACCACAGTGAATGATGGCCCAGCTGTGGTATGGCTGGACAGGGGGATAAAGGTGGAGAGTGACCCTGGACCAGGGAGACCATGTGGGATGGTAGGGGGACCGTGGGGGGTGACAAGAGGGCTTGGCACATCAGTCTCAGTGTGTCACATCATGGCAGTAGGTACAGGATGGACAGTCAGAATACACTGTGAAGTATCTGGACTCAAGGGGAAAGATGGAGCAGGGCTAACCGGCCAGAGCTGGAGGGACTTGGAAGAGAGCAAAGAAAGCTGACCACTCGCTCAAAGTCTGGGCTTGGTTAGCTGACAAGTTTGTTTGGTTTGCTTGGTAATGGGTGTGTTATTGTGTTTGTGGGAGGGGTGGGGTGGGGGGTTAACTAAGCATATATAATTGTTTTGAGATGGTCATACCATGATTTATAATTGCAGGTATACTTTAGGTATAAAAATACATATTTAGAAGTTATTTGATCAAATATAGAATTCGGCCTTTACTACTTACCATAGCTTAGATGAATGCATTGAATAACACATTCATAAATGGCATAAATGACAGTCCTAAAATAAATAGCAAGGCAAAAGGTTTTGAAGTATCTAGGAGATATAAGAAAGCTCAGGAAATACATTTACAGAATTATTTATTTTTAATACATATTTAACCCATGTATTTTGTTGGCACAAAACGACCTCCATACTTCCATTAATGTGAATGGGTTACCTTCAGACCAGTCCTGTGACACTTGTGGAGGCCGTAGAGCAATCATCGAGTTCGGGAGATTCTCTACTTTCCATAGAGTAGATTGTAAATTTGCGGAAGCTACAGATATTTTTGTGAGAAGAATGATTTTTGGACTGTCTCATGGTCTGACAAACACTGATGTAACTCGGCCCCCTTCCACCCAGACATCTCTAGTTTAAATTGATGGATGTTTTTATTTTATTATTATGTTACTTAGAGTAATGGACAGAATTTTTAGGAAATCAGTGCCTTCTGGAGATCCTATCAAGCTCTGTCAGGATGGATGGGGAGCGTTGCTGCACAGCAATTTTCAGGTCTCTCCAGAGATGTAAACAGGTAAACCTGTTCTGGAGCAGATTTTCATCAAGGATCTCTATGTATTTTGCTCTGTTCATCTTTCCCTCAATCCTAACTAGTCTCCCAGTCCCTGCCGCTGAAAAACATTGCCACAGCATGATGCTACAGGCCCCATGCTTCACCGTAGGGATGGTGCCAGGTTTCCT
The DNA here is from genome assembly GCF_018296145.1 of Oncorhynchus tshawytscha. NCBI lineage: Eukaryota > Metazoa > Chordata > Actinopteri > Salmoniformes > Salmonidae > Oncorhynchus > Oncorhynchus tshawytscha. Next base: position 16,468,003 of record NC_056436.1, on the reverse strand, counting down.
CCAGACGTGACGCTTGGCATTCAGGCTAAAGAGTTTAATCTTGGTTTCATCAGACCAGAGAATCTTGTTTCTCATGGTCTGAGATCTTTAGGTGCCTTTTTGGCAAACTCCAAGCAGGCTGTCATGTGCCTTTTACTGAGGAGTGGCGTCCGTCTGGCCACTCTACCATAAAGGCCTGATTTCTGGAGTGCTGCAAAGTTGGTTGTTCTTCTGGAAGGTTCTCCTATCTCCACAGAGGAACTCTGGAGCTTTGTCAGAGTGACCATCGGGTTCTTGGTTACCTCCTTGACCAAGGCCCTTCTCCCCCGATTGCTCAGTTTGGCCAGACGTACAGCTCTAGGAAGAGTCTTGGTGGTTCCAAACTTCTTCCATTTAAGAATGATGGAGGCCACTGTGTTCTTGGGGACCTACAATTCTGCAGAAATGTGTTGGTCTCGGAGCTCTACAGACAATTTCTCCGACCTCATGGCTTGGTTTTTGCTCTGACATTCCCTGTCAGTTGTGGGACCTTATATAGACAGGTGTGTGCCTTTCCAAATTATGTCCAATCAATTGAATTTACCAGGTGGACTCCAATCAATATTTAGAAATTCTCAAGAATGATCAATGGCTTTGTCATTATGCGGTAGTGTGTGTAGATTGATGAAGATTTTAAGTAATCAATTTTATAATAAGGCTGTAATGTAACAAAATGTGGAAAAAGGGAAGGGGTCTGAATACTTTCAGAATTCACTGTAAACTCTGACGTGTCGCCAAGGTGGTCTGTCAAAAGCATTGATATACGTCCCTCAAAGGTTGTTTGAATGTGTCGGTATATTTGTTTATGCCACTGGGTGATCCTTAGGTTACAGCAATCCCCCTCCCTTCCTCCCTGCCTCCCTCCCTCCCTCTGTGGAGCTGAGGATAGTTTCCAGGAGCCTGTCGTGGCTTAGCAGGAACAGGTATCTGAGGCCTTTGGCACGGGGCCCAGACGGAGAGAGAGAGTGTCACTGGAGGCCTACTGGAGGGAGGAACGGCGGGAGGGAGGGAATGAGGGGGCTGAGAGCAGACAGCTCCAGGGCAGGTGTTGAAATACACCCTGGCTCCTTAGGTGGTGATCGCTGCAAAAATATGCCGTCTGCCAGTTTGCAGTTAGCTCAGATACACACTCTGTCTCTCCTGAAACACACACGCAAGTACACCCCCCCCCGCTACACACATACACACACACACACAGACACACACACACACAAACACATACACACATAGGGTGACAGCTTGTGTTTATTAGATCTGCGCCTCAAATTGTAAGAAGGAAAAGAAAGAAGTAAAGGTGAATATTTTACCTCCAGCTTCAGCCAAGGCAGCGTCCATGGGCCTTTGAGCTATTTGTCCTTTTATCATTGTCAACAGCACATTGTCAACAGCACATGGTTCCAGTGGTTTCAACTGCATGTTTGTTTCTTCTTCTATGAGGACCAACAAAGCTCCAGCACTTTAACATGACTGCCCGCTTTTTCTCTCTGCTCCAAAGCACAAGTAAATGGTCAGACATGCATAATGTACCATTTGCAAGACAATGCTGGATTTCTTCTTACAGATTGCATGTTCTCTGCTTCCATTGTTTTATGATGGTTTCAGATTACACTACACAAACAAACAAAACAATCCTTGTGTCGTCTTTGTCTGTCAGAAGTATTTTTCCTCATTTTATCTTCCTCATTTAGTTCCTGTGGTGTTCTCAACTTTCAGGGTTGTTGAGGCACATTAACCTATAGTGCCTTTGGAGAGGTAGTGGAGGAGAGGAGGAGCGGAAGAGAGGAGGCAGGAAAGGAGATGAGGAGAAGAGGATAGGAGGCAGGAGAGGAGAGGAGGAGCAGAGGAGATGAGGAGAGGAGGAGCAGAGGAGATGAGGAGAGGAGGGAGGAGAGGATAGGAAGGAGGAGAGGAGGGAGGAAGAGCGGAGGAGAGGAGGGAGGAGAGGAGGGAGGAGAGGAGGGCGGAGAGGAGAGGAAGAGCAGAGGAGAGGAGGGAGGAGAGGAGGACCAGAGGAGAGGAGAGGAGGAGCAGAGGAGATGCGAGGTGGTGAGTGGAGAGGAGAGGGGGAGCAGAGGAGATGCGAGGTGGTGAGTGGTGGCTCAGAGCTGTGACCTTCTGTCTCATCCCAACCGTTTCACCTCAGCTGTCAATCAAGCATGTAGCTCCCAAGGATGTGAAAGTAGTATTTGTATTTGTATTTATTATGGATCCCCATTACTCTTCCTGGGGTCCAGCAAAATAAAGGCGGTTATATGATTTTTAAAACATTACATAACATTCATTACAGAATTCTCAACACACTAAATTTGTGTCCTCAGGCCCAGTGGTGGAAAAAATACCCAATTTTCATAATTGAGTAAAAGTAAAGATACCGTAAAAGAAAATGACTCAATTAAAAGTAAAAGTCACCCATTAAAATACTACTTATGTAAAAGTCTAAAAGTATTTGGTTTTAAATGTACTTAAGTATCAAAAGGAAAATTAGAAATCATTTAAAATGTCTTACATTAAGCAAACAAGACGACACAATTTTCATGTTTTTTATTTATTTACGGAGAGGCAGGGTCACAGTTCAACACTCAGACATAATTGACAAACTAAGCATGTGTTTAGTGAGTCCACCAGATCAGAGGCAGTATTGATGACCAGGGATGTTGTCTTGATAAGTGTGTGAATGTAGTCATCACTCTATGTAGTACTCTGGTGGCATGTCTTGTGGGGTAGTGGCCTCTGTCCCCATGCGGTCTACATTTCAAAACAACCATTCTCTCTCTCTTTTCTTCACAACCCTCTCTCGTCTCTCTCTCTCTTGCTCTCTCTATCTCTCTCTCCCACTCCCTATATCTCTCTCTCTCTCTCTCTCTCACTCTCTCTCCCGTTCTCTCTCTTTCTCTCTTTCTCTCTCTCTCTCTTTCTCTCTCTTTGTCTCTTTCTCTCTCTCTCTCTCTCTCTCTCTCTCTCTCTCTCTCTCTCTATCTCTCCTCTCTCTCTGTTACATGACAGGATTACAGTGAGTCCAAATGTAAATCTCCTGACCCTCTGCTCTCTTTCCTGCAGGCTAATATTGTGTAAGAGTTCTGCGCCCAGTCTCAACCAGCCTGAGACATGGCCTAAGGCTACCTCACCTGTCCCTTCACACACACACACACACACACACACACACACACACACACACACACACACACACACACACACACACACACACACACACACACACACACACACACACACACACACACACACACACACACACACACGTCCTCCATCCTTATCACCCTGTTTTTTCATCTTCATCTCTCCCTGCCACGCTGAGATGCTTATATTATATTCCATGTCTTGATCTCTAAGTCCTGAACCTTTTAACACTACTCTGGCCTTTACCTGTAATCCCATTGCATAAATATTTAAAACAGGAAATCTCCTGGAGGTGCCGTGATAATCATCTTATCTGAAACCATTATGATTGTAATTACCTGGCTTTGATTCCTAACTTGGGAGCGTGGTTATTCCGGGACCTGCAACATTCGGGTTATAGAGGTCTTTGTATTTAGGCCCCTGAGATTGAGTCCCTTTGGAAACAGGGATTAGTGACGCGGTAAAAGGTTATCGCTTTAAGTTCCAAAAATACTAATAATATAAAATACTAATATATAAAATGAGAATCTATTCAAAATCAAATCATTTGCATAGAATACAGTGCAGTGTACACAGTAGGCCTACAATGAAAAGCTTACTCTTATCATCCCTCCCCAAAATGCTTTATAGAACTCTGGGTCTTCCTTTCCTGTGGTGGTCCTCAAGTGCCGGCCCCTTAAACCATCAAGAACTATGATGAAACTGGCTCTCATGAGGACTGCCAGGTAACCAGAGTTACCTCTGCTGCAGAGGATAAGTTCATTGTTAACCCTCCTTTTGTGTTCATTTCATGTTAATTAACTCTGTGTTCCCGGTTCAAAATGACCACCCCATTATAGCTGATAATAAATCCATAATCAATTTAAGATTATTTTGACTATAACAAATACTCAGATGAAACATATTGTGCTATTTATCACAGACTACTTTGTGTCAAAGTTTAACAAGGACTCTCTCCTCCTCACCAGCGTCATGATCAAAGATATGAGCAAGAGCCTCACATACAGTACATCATTTGGTCATTGTGCTGCCAGAGAATGAATTGTGAGCAAGGCATCAAAAAAGCTTTATATACCAGAGCTGTGAGAAAAGTTCTATATATTATTGACAGAATGTTGTGATTGATTGTGAGAATGCCAATAGGTGTGGTTCCCGTGGGGGAAAGATTCAATTGGGGAAAGGTTCCCGTGGGGGTTGCCATGGAAGCCAAGAATGTGAGTGGTTGTGTGTGTGTGTGTGTGTGTGTGTGTGTGTGTGTGTGTGTGTGTGTGTGTGTGTGTGTGTGTGTGTGTGTGTGTGTGTGTGTGTGTGCTCAAACACACATACATGTGGGGGTCTGGGAGAGGAAGTGTGTCCATCTGAGGAATGGGCATGTGCCTGAACTCAATTTTACACACTAATTGTAATCTCAGCCATTAATTTCTAATGACCAGTCATTTTTGACCGGGAACACCACAGGTGTACAAATTCATCAAAATGTATTTTGTGTGTTCAGATGCCCTTTGTGGACAAAGTCATGGAACCTTATGAAAATCAGATTTTTCAGAGAGAAAACTTGTAAATCGGTCCAATTCGACACGAACACAACAGATTTAAAAATGTATACACATGGGGAAAGGCATAGGAGCCAGGCAGCTATACATTGGGGCCTTGTTGAAGTGAAGAAAGGAAATATTATTTTTGCTGTAAGCAGCACAGCCAAAAAAGAGGCTGCGTTTAGCCATGCAGTGTGCCACTGCCACCCTAACTGCAATGAAAAGCAGTGAACATGTTTTCCTTACAGAGGGCCTGTGCTGCTGTAAAGAACTTGGCTTTGTGTCTGTCCCCTCTTACCACTTTGACATGGCAAGGAAGGGACTAAATGACTGGGCAAGCAAGAGTCCACAATTAACCACATAGGAGACGGGCTCTGCTTCTCCTAAAACACACACATTACAGTTTTTTTCGATTGCTAAATGACAGTGGGCACAACTGGAGTCACATGTGCAAAACTCTAACTACAGTCTGCACTACCAACAGTCACCTGAGCTAAACAGTTCACATCACCTGCAAAACTCATTCCAAGCAACACAACTCTTAACACATGGCTCAAAACACGCCCAGTGCAGCCAAACACTATGCACAACCCTCACTGAGGTAACACACACTGTCACTCAGAACACACTGAGAGTAAAAACACTAGCATCAAACACCAATACAGAAAATACAAACTTTTCATCTTTACAGTTTGAACAATTTCAGTGACTTCATACAAAGTAATATTTTCTTCAAAGAAAAGAGTGACATTCTTTCACATGATTTATTAAAATTTTTAGAACATAACAATTCTTTAAGGTAAATGAAAATTAGCAGTTTGCTTCAATAGTCTGTAGTAATTTACGGAATTACAGTAATGAGAAAAAAAAGGTAGAAATTAAAAATACATACTGTAATTCAAACAAATAATTGAGGGGCTAATCCTGCCTCTCTCTAGCATCAGGCCACAGGTTTTCTTCAACATCACATCTAATGTTTTCTCTTGCCATGCACCTGGGGAAGAACCTTCTGGAGTGCCTTATCCATCCCTGGCAGTCCTCTGGACTCGTGTCCTCACATCCGGCACGCATGGCTTCCAAAAGAGACATTTGGTCATGTGGGTGGTGACCAAACACTTTCCACCTCCAGGCAGAGAAAAACTCCTCTATTGGGTTGAGGAAGGGTGAATATGCAGGCAGGTACAAAACCATAAATCTGTGATGTGCTGCAAACCAATCTGTGACAGCTGCAGAGTGGTGAAAAGCAACGTTATCGCAAACTATGACAAAAACTTGGGGGTTTCTTACTGGCTCCCCCTGTTCTGCTGGCACTAGCTGAGCATAGAGCTGTTCTAGGAAAGCTATAAGCCTTTCTGTGTTGTATGGGCCAATGAGTGGTGTGTTGAGAAGCAAACCATCATTGGCCATTGCAGCACACATGGTGATATTTCCCCCCCTTTGGCCTGGAACCTCCACAGTGGCCCTTTGACCTATAACATTCCTTCCTCTGCGCCATGTTTTGGCAAGGTTAAATCCAGCTTCATCGATAAATACAAATGAATGTGGTCCTTCCAGTGCTTCCACCTCCATTACTCTCTGAAAAACAGTAAGTGCACAGTTTTACTGTAGAAATGCTAGTGTTTTTTTTTACTGTAAATATTTTGTATAGCTGTGTACGTAACCTCAGATGTCTTACCTGGACATATTGGTATCTTTGCTCTTTTACCCGTTCACTGTTTCTCTCAAACGGTACAGTGTATAATTGTTTCATTGTAACTTGGTGTTTCTTTAGGACTCGGGCAATAGTTGTTGTGCTGACAGAATTAACATTTTCAAATACATCATTATCAGCCAGCACTCTATCTTGAATCTCCCGCAGTTTTATTGCATTGTTGACAACAACCATGTCAACAATAGCATTTTCCTGCGCATCTGAAAATATTTTTCCTCTTCCCCCTGTTGGGGGCAGCCTTTGGGTCCTGTTGTAAAAATATATTTTACAGTCAAACTTACTGTAATATATATCTGTGTAAATATTCTATAATTGCAATACAAAATAGATTCCTGTAATGTTTTCATTTACTGTAAGGATGTAACTCTCACCTGTTTGCATGATGGAAAATTCGCATTACAGATGCCACTGTGGATCTTTGCAGATTGGGTTGCACCCTCAACCCTGCCTCTCTCAATGAGAGACCATGGTTCACGACATGGTCTATAAGTGTAGCCCTTATTTCATCTGAAATAACAGCTCTTTGTCTTCTTTGTCTTCCTCCACGCATCCGCCCTCTCCCTGCCACCCTTCTCCCTCCACGAACCCATCTTCCTTGTTCCATTTCCAAAATGAGTCTTTCTGAGCTCTACCTATATATACTGTAATATGTGTGTGTGTTCACTAACAAGTCTAAAACAAGACACCTGCTTAGCCTTTCAGCTGAAATTGCAATCAGCAGTGTTTGTAAGGCACAAGGCTGAAATCTATTCCGTTTTGAATGTGTGGTTCACAGTTTTGACAGCAGTGTGTTAGCATTTGAACAAAGTGCTGTAAATCCACAGTGTTGTGCAGGTTGTGGTTACAGTCATGGGATAAGTGTGTAGAGTTTTGAAAACTGTGTTCAAGCAATGAAAAACGAACTAGAGTTCGGTCCACATGAACTGCTGCTGTGCAGACTGTAGTTAGAGTTTTGCACATGTGACTCCAGTTGTGTCCACTGTCGTTTAGCAATCGGAAAAAAACTGTAACGCACATACAAATACTCACACACTCTTACGCATGCACGAAGGCACGCTAACGCACGGACATGCATGTACACACACAAACACACAGACACACACCCAGAAGAAACACAGGGTTGCTGGTACAGGGCTTTTAATATGAAGCAGCTATAATAATGTCTGGTAAATTAACTTTGAATCCAATGTTATTTATCTTTGCCCACATGCTCGACAGGCCTCTCACTTTTTTTACTGGCAGCCTCTCCCTGATCCCAGATGTGTCTTATAGGAGCAGGGAGGGGCTGGACTAAGGCCACACCTCAACTGCTCTTGAACAAACAAATCTCCAGAGGGTATGTGCTACCCACGTTCAGACACACACACACACACACACACACACACACACACACACACACACACACACACACACACACACACACACACACACACACACACACACACACACACACACACACACACACACACACACACACATACATACATACATAAAACATACATACATACACACACATCTATAAGCACACATACACACATTTACAAATGCACACACACACACACACACATTTATAAACACACACACACACGTAGGGACAGTAAGATCTTAGGGAAACGAACACACACACACACATTTATAAACACACACACACACACATTTATAAACACACACACACGTACGGACAGTAACACCTTAGGGATACGAACACACACACATTTATACACACACACACACACCCACACATACACAAATTTACAAACGCACACCCACACATACACACATTTACAAATGTACACACTCACACACACCCCCCACACACACACATTTAAAAACACACACACATACACACACACATTTATAAACACACACACACATTTATAAACACACACCCACACATACACACAATTACAAACGTACACACCCACACACCCACACACACACACACACACACACACACACACACACACACACACACACACACACACACACACACACACACACACACACACATTTAAAGTCAACACCCCATTTGGCCGCCTTTCCTTCCAGTTCTCTGCTGCCTGTGACTGGAACAAATTGCAAAAGTCGCTGAAGTTGGAGACTTTTATCTCCCTCACCAACTTTAAACGTCTGCTATCTGAGCAGCTAACGGATCGCTGCGGCTCTACATAGTCCATTGGTAAATGGCCCACCCAATTTACCTACCTCATCCCAATACTGTTTTTATTGATTTACTTTTCTGCTCTTTGGCACACCAGTATCTCTACCTGCACATGACCATCTGATCTTTTATCACTCCAGTGTTAATCTGCTAAATTGTAATTATTCGCCTACCTCCTCGTGCCTTTTGTACACAATGTATATACTCTTTTCAAAAAAAAATTCAACTGTGTGAATGACTTGTTTATTGTTTACTCCATGTGTAACTCTGTGTTGTTGTCTGTTCAGACTGCTATGCTTTATCTTGGCCAGGTCGCAGTTGTACATGAGAACTTGTTCTCAACTAGCCTATCTGGTTAAATAAAGGTGAAATAAAAAAATATATATATATTTAAAAAATTTAAAAAAACACACCCACACACACACACACACACACACACACACACACTCACACACACACACACACACACACACACATACACACACACATTTATAAATGCACACCCACACATACACACATTTACAAACGTACACACATACACACACACACACGTAGGGTCAGTAACATCTTAGGGAAAATGCTCATTTATTTCTGCAACTTTGATAGTGTGGCAGCAATAATATTTAATTTATGTTTATATTTACTTTGTCTTTTTACGCGAATATGTAAGGGTAATGGTATTTGGTGTAACTAAAAGTGGCAATTACTAATTTTATGTAGTCATGGCATGACATGTTATATGATCAGCAATTTTTACTTGACCCCTTCCTTACCACTTCCTTTTTAACACTTCCTTATTAACACTTCCTTACCACTTCCTTTTTAACACTTCCTTACCACTTCCTTATTAACACTTCCTTATTAACACTTCCTTACCACTTCCTTACAACTTCCTTATTAACACTTCCTTACCACCTCCTTACCACTTCCTTATTAACACTTCCTTACCACTTCCTTATTAACACTGCCTTACCACTTCCTTATTAACACCTCCTTACCACTTCCTTATTAACACTTCCTTACCACTTCCTTACCACTTCCTTATCAACACTTCCTTACCACTTCCTTACCACGTCCTTATTAACACTTCCTTACCACTTCCTTATTAATACTTCCTTACCACTTCCTCACCACTTCCTTATTAACACTTCCTTACCACTTCCTTATTAACACTTCCTTACCACGTCCTTATTAACACTTCCTTACCACGTCCTTATTAACACTTCCTTACCACTTCCTTATTAACACTTCCTTACCACTTCCTTATTAACACTTCCTTACCACTTCCTTATTAACACTTCCTTACCCCTTCCTTATTAACACTTCCTTACCACTTCCTTATTAACACTTCCTTACCACTTCCTTAGTATGGCAGTATACACGCACGCACAACCCAAATACACACAGCTGTCACAATAAACCCATCCAAACTGGCACCTTCCTTGTGATTATGTCAAGAGTATTGGCACGGAATGGGTTCCTAATAGCCATTTAGTTGATTGAAATGAGCAGATATTGGGGAAAAGTTGGTGGTGGAGTGCTTTCAAGCTGACTGCCAGCAATGTAGAGTAGGCTGCCTTCCATCTCCAGAATTACACTCAAAATATTCCTAACTATTTGGGAGAGGAGGCAAAGCAACCTCTTTTATTTTGGGGATGTTAACAGTGACTTTATTTACGGCCTCAAAAAGGTGGGCCGACCAAAGATTAGTTGCTTACAGTAATTGATCCATTCACTTTATTAAGGGAATTCGGGGTGACGAGAGAGAGAGGATGGTAGAGTGGCCTGTCTGTCTGTAGGCTAAACACACACACACACACACACACACACCCACACAGATCGATTATCAACATAAGGTAACTGTCAAACTCCATTACCCATACAATTACATAAAAAGACAACTGTGTTTTTCAATATTTATGGACTAAAGTATTTAAATATGAATGAACACCAACATGATGTATTTTGTCATCAGTCCCAGTGGCTGTGTCCTTTCTGTGATCCTTGGTGAGTGAGTAGTGAAGATGTTACATCTTAATCAATCTCCTAAATTGTTAGCATATTAAAACAAATTAATCCTGCATAAATATTGGATGTCTGATGCTATTATGGTGAAAAATGCACGTTACGGACACCGAGTTCTGCATCCAAAACGGTACCCCATTCCCTACATAGTGCACTGCTTTTGACCAGAACCCCTAGGGAATACCTAGGGAATACTTAAGGAATACAGGTACATAGAGAATAAATAGGGAATGTGAAGGGCATATATAGGGAATATATAGGGAATACATAGGGAATATATAGGGAATATATAGGGAATACATGGGGAATATATAGGGAATATATAGGGAATACATAGGGAATATATGGGGAATACATGGGGAATATATAGGGAATACATAGGGAATACATGGGGAATACATAGGGAATATACAGGGAATATACAGGGAATACATGGGGAATACATAGGGAATACATAGGGAATACATAGGGAATATACAGGGAATGCATAGGGAATATATAGGGAATACATAGGGAATACATAGGGAATATATAGGGAATACATAGGGAATATATAGGGAATACATGGGGAATATATAGGGAATACATAGGGAATACACGGGGAATATATATGGAATACATGGGGAATATATAGGGAATACATAGGGACTATATAGGGAATATATGGGGAATACATGGGGAATATATAGGGAATACATAGGGACTATATAGGGAATATATGGGGAATACATATGTAATACACAGGTAATACGTAGGGAATATATAGGGTATATGTAGGAAATACAGAGGGAATTATCATGGGACAGGAAATCAAATCAAATCAAATTTTTACACATGGTTAGCAGATGTTAATGCACAGTGTAGCGAAATGCTTGTGCTTCTAGTTCCGACAATGCAGTAATAACCAACGAGTACTCTAACCTAACAATTCCACAACTACTACCTTATACACACAAGTGTAAAGGGATAAAGAATATGTACATAAAGATATATGAATGAGTGATGGTACAGAATGGCATAGGCAAGATGCAGTAGATGGTATCGAGTACAGTATATACATATGAGGTGAGTAATGTAGGGTATGTAAACAAAGTGGCATAGTTTATACATGTATTACATAAAGATGCAGTAGATGATATAGAGTACAGTATATACATATACATATGAGATGAGTAATGTAGGGTATGTAAACATTATATTAACTAGCATTGTTTAAAGTGGCTAGTGATATATTTTACATCAATTTCCATCAATTCCCATTAATAAAGTGGCTGGAGTTGAGTCAGTGTGTTGGCAGCAGCCACTCAATGTTAGTGGTGGCTGTTTAACAGTCTGATGGCCTTGAGATAGAAGCTGTTTTTCAGTCTCTCGGTCCCTGCTTTGATGCACCTGTACTGACCTCGCCTTCTGGATGATAGCGGGGTGAACAGGCAGTGGCTCGGGTGGTTGTTGCCCTTGATGATCTTTATGGCCTTCCTGTGACATCGGGTGGTGTAGGAAGGCACAGGGATGAAGCTTCTGTTCCTGGGCGGATCGCTGGGACAGGATGGCCCCCACTCCAACATCCGAAGAATCCACGTCCACCACAAATTGACGCGAGGGTTCCGGATGGATGAGGATGGGTGCCGTTGTGAATCGATGCTTCAGGTCCACAAAGGCTTTGTCGACAGCTGGAGACCATTTGAACGGTACCTTGGGGGAGGTGAGTGCCGGGAGGGGGGCCGCCAGGGTGCTGTTATCCCAAATTAAACAGCGGTGGACGTTTGTAAAACCAAGAAACCGTTACACCTGGACATTGGTTGAGGCCAATACACCACTGCTTTCACCATTCCAGGATCCATCTGAACATTGCCCTCATCAATGACATCCCAGAAAGGTGATAGGAGAGCGGTGGAACTCGCACTTATTGGCTTTCACGAACAATTGGTTCTCCAGGAGGCGCTGAAGGACCTGTCTGACATGGAGTACATGTTCTTGGGCAGATCGGGAAAAAAACAGGATGTCGTCCAGGTAGAAGAACACAAACCGGTTTAACATGTCCCGAAGCACATCATTGACATGACTTGGTACTCATAATGTCCCCTAGCTGTGTTGAGGGCTAAATTCCACTCATCCCGCTTGTGTATCCGAACCAGGTGGTAGACATTCCGAACTTGGAAAACATGGTAGCCCCCTGGAGAGGTTCAAACGGTTAAGGCGATAAGAGAGACGAGGTCCACCAGTAGTTCCCAAGCAACTAGCTCATCCTTTACCTCCTCAGATAATCCGTGCAGAAAAGTATCAAAAAGAGACTCCGTAATCCAGGCACTCTCGGCGGCCTAAGTAAAAAGCTCCACCGCATAGTCTGCCACACTATGGGAGTTTTGATGTAAGTAAAGCAGTTTGCTGGCCGCCTTTCTACCGGATACCGGAGACTCAAAAACTTTTCTCACCTCTGCCATGAATTCCTCCAAATGACCGCAAATGGCAGATTGTTGTTCCCAAACCTCCGTAGCTCAGGAGAGTGACCTTCCCGACATTAGCATAATAATATATGCTATCTTCGACCGGTCTGAAGAAAACGAAGATGGCTGTAGCTCAAAAATAGCAGGCACTGAGAAAGAACCCCGTCAGGAATCCCCGAATATCGCTCTGGAGGTGGTAAGCGGGGTTCACAGGGAGTTGGGATAGGCTGTACGAACTCACCACAGATAGGGACACAATTATTGGGTGATTGTGGTTTTTCAGAGCTTCTGAGCTAACTCCCTGATTTGCTCCATAATAGCCTTTAACCCAGGGTCGTGGCGTACTGTCAAGGACCTGAGCCCTTCCAAAAGGTCCTGTACCAACTCCTCATGCCTCCTAATGGTGGCTCCCTGCAGGGCGGAGATGGTTCAAGTCTGCTGGGTCTGTCATGGCCAGTTCGTACTATCAAGGCACAAGGCGAGACCCAGATGCAGACACAGGATGCAGATGGTTGGAATATTTATTAATCCAATAGGATAAGGCAAGAGAATGGTTGTGGATAGGCAAAAGGGTCAAAACCAGTTCAGAGTCCAAAAGGTACCGAAGGGCAGGCAGAATCATGGTCAGGGCAGGCAGGATGATCAGGCAGGCAGAATCAAGGAAGGTCAGGGCAGGAAGGATGATCAGGCAGGCAGAATCAAGGCAGGGCAGGCAGGATGACCAGGCAGGCAGAATCAAGGTCAGTGCAGGCAGGATGATCAGGCAGGCAGAATCAAGGTCAGGGCAGGCAGGATGACCAGGCAGGCAGAATCAAGGTCAGGGCAGGCAGGATGACCAGGCAGGCAGAATCAAGGTCAGGGTAGGCAGGATGATCAGGCAGGCAGAATCAAGGTCAGGGCAGGCAGGATGACCAGGCAGGCAGAATCAAGGTCAGGGCAGGCAGGATGATCAGGCAGGCAGAATCAAGGTCAGGGCAGGCAGGATGACCAGGCAGGCAGAATCAAGGTCAGGGCAGGCAGGATGATCAGGCAGGCGGGAAAGTAGTCCAGAGTCAGGCAGAGGTCAAAACCGGGAAGACCGAGAATAGCAAAAGGAGTATGGGAAAAACATGCCCGTTGACTTGACTAACATACAAGACGAACTGGCACAGAGAGACAGGAACCACAGGGATAAATACACTCGGAAAAATAAGCGACACCTGGAGGGGGCGGAGACAATAACAGGAACAGGTGAAACAGATCAGGGTGTGACAGGGAATATATAGGGAATACATAGGGCATATATAGGGAATACATAGGGAATACATAGGGCATATATAGGGAATACATAGGGAATACATAGGGCATATATGGGGAATGTATAGGGAATATATAGGGAATAGGTTGCCATTTGGAACACAACCCCAGAATTATTGACTCTCTCACCGTAATAGCTAGAGATGAAAACAAACAATTTACGGTACATCTGTGTGTGTGTGTGATTGTGTATGTGTTTGCGTGCGTGCATGTACATGTATGTGTGTTTGTGCATGAATGCATGTGTGCATGCGAGAGTACATGTCTGTGCATACGCATTTTCCTGCATGTGTGCATGCCTCTTTGTGTGTGCGCATGTTTTTGTATTACTGCTGATGGGATGTGAAGACAGCCAGACTTGCTCGCAAACAAACTGCGATGATGAAACTGTTAGCGTGTACCATGAAACTGTTAGCGTGTACCATGAAACTGTTAGCGTGTACAGACCCCTGAAACCAATGCTAAATGTAGACAACATGTCTATAGTTACAACACTGCTCTCAATTTACACCGATCACCGTTGATCGATGTTTTGGGGTCAAGGAACTCCATAGACTATGGGTATCTGTGGTATAATGTGGTGACCGATCTGAATGAACCTTTTCATTACTGTCTATGTCCGCATGTGACACTGAATGTAATGTGTCTGATAGTAAATAGTGGAGAGATTGATGCTAGATTAATTCAAGAAGTATTGTTTTCCCACACGTCTTTCTTCCCTGGTTTCTGTGGGTGTAGGAGACACATCTTCACGTCTGTATCTCATCAACCTCTTGCTTGAACATTTCACGATTCTCTACCTTCCTGTAGTTGTCATTGTCTGACGACAGCGTGTTGTGACACGAGAGAGTCATTTCCCCCCAACACAATCATCCTGAGGGACCATATGCATTCTTCAGTAAAATCAAGAGGAGAGCAATTAACTAAGAGTATTTTACAGATTTGATCATCAATCCTGGAATGAGAAGATTCAAACTTGCTCAAGCCAATCCCCAGGGTTTCTCCACATGTGACAGACAGTTATTGATGGTATGTTGTTCTGGAGGCTTGGGAGTGTTGGACTGAAGACCAGACCCCCCACGGTAGAACCAGGGTTGGACTGAACCAAAGCTGGATGGGCTGGGCTGGGTAGGACAAGGCTGAGAGGCCTGCATACACTCAGCTGGGCTAAACTGGGAGGGCCTGGGTTAGATTCTGCTGAACCTAGATTCATGCGGGTGGACTTGGCTGGTGGAGACCAGCCCCTATAGATTTCCTCTCTGAATTCCACAGTGACACTCTCCCCAATCTGGATCCCATCATAACTGTAGCCCACCAGGCTCCTCACAGATGAAACCAGGGACATGTTCTGGAGTTTTCAGCCTGCCCTTGTGGCCCTTCCCCTGGGTATAGAGTCAGCAATCCTCCCCTCTCCCCTCATCTCCATTCCATATGTCTGGATGATCACTGGGGCTGAAAGATGATTCTGACTTTGGCTTCCAAGATGCATATGTGAAATGTCAAGAGTGTATCTAGATTGCTTGGAAATGACAAAAAGAGGCTGTTCAGGCACGTACATGGATTTACAGAATGACACATCAATTAGTTAATTTATTTGTTTCTAATGTGTCAACAAAGTTGCATCAACATTGAGATCAACAAAGCGTTAACCAAGCAACCTCTGTCTGTCTGCCTGCCTGCCTGACTGTCTATATGTCTGAAGTTCTCTGAAGGACAGAGATCACATCTTTACATCACGCTCACCAACACATCGACCACATGACTACATGACCACACCTTCCACATGACTACATGACTACATGACCACATAACCACATGACCACATCAACCACATAACCACATTGCCATCCCCCCCAAACCACTTCAGGGGCAGACAGCTCCAAAGTTGCACTCGTAGAACCATCTAATCACCACGTGTCTTTTTTGGGGGAGAGAGGGACCTGAGGATGAAGGGTTAGGGGGTAGTTCAAGGTCCACTCTCCTCCTCTCTCTCTCTCTCCCTCTGTCCCTCCCTCTCTCTCGGTCCCTCTGAGCTCTTATCTGTGACTGGTAATGACCAGTGAGTGACGTCTTCCTATGTGGCTGGCGAGGTCTGGCAGCCATGCCGACGGGACGCCACCTGACACACAGCAAAACAACCAAGGGAACTAGAAGGTGCCCAAACCAATAATCCTCTCTCTGATATCATTGTGAATCCCAAATGGCACCCTATTCCCTATATAGTGCACTACTTTTGAACAGTGGGCCTTGTTTTAAAGTACTGGACTTAAAAGGGACAGGGTTCCATTTTGGACAAAGTTATTTTCTCTCTCTCTCTCTCTCTCTCTCTCTCTCTCTCTCTCTCTCTCTCGCTCTGGCTCTCTCTCTGCCTCTCTCCCCCTCTGGCTCTCTCCGCCTCTCTCTTTCTCTGCAACTCTCCCTCTCTTGCTCGCTCTCTTGCTCTCTCTCTCTCTTTCTCTCTCTTTCTGTCTACCCAATGACTGATTTTATCTGGTCACTTCTCACCAGCTGCAGTATGGACAGCTGTCCCTCTCCTCTCTTGGTTTGTTTGTTTCAGAGGGAGAGGAGGAGAGGGGGAATACTGTAGGCTTGAGTCGTCAGAGAAGTCCCATTGACAAAGGTTTCCATAGCTATGACACAGTCCTGTTGAATTTCAATGGAGTAAGTGAGGGGGTTGATGGAAGAACTGACATATTTGTTTATTTTTGTTGCTTTTATGTGTTCAGTGTAAATACTTCACTCTACTTACATTGACAACAAATGAAACAGTTATGTCCTCCACTGTCTCTATGTGATTCTCTGACAACGAGAGCAAGGCTATGTCCCAAATGTAACACTGGTACCCTATGGGCCCTGGTCAAAAGTAATGCACTAAATAGGGACTAGGGTAACATTAAGTATGCAGTCTCTGAGACCAAAAGCAATTCTGCAAGGTCTTTTAGATCAGAGACGGACATCTCCACTACTGTGCATTCTCTTTAATGCTGTCAGCCTCAGCCCAGAGAGATGCTGAAGAGGACATTTGAAGAGGAAAAGTGTTTGCTAATCAGTGTATGGGTCAGCATGTAACAGAATATGTATCCACTGGTTTATTTGGGCAGCTGTCTTTTGACCAGTGGGATGGATGGATGATGGATGTGGCTTTGATCAAGAGGACAGATTCTGTTTGAACGAGTCATTTGGCTAAGGACACATGCCGATGCAGGGGGACGCAGGCAGGAGGCAGTAGTCATGGTATGCGTCCCAAATTTCACCCTATTCCATATATAGTGCACTACTTTTGACCAAAAGTAGTGGATGCAGTCTCTCGCACAGCTAGATCTGGCACCTGTGGGACTAATGTTGCGATTTACATTTAAGGGGGTTCGTTTTGATGTGCAGTCAACGCCTGCCAAGTGCACACTGGCTAAGTGCAGTTCACCGTGCCCGCTATATGTTTTATAAGCAAACAATACTGAACACAAATATAAACGCAACATGCATCAATTTCAAATATTTTATTGAGTTACAGTTCATATAAGGAAATCAGTCAATTGGAATGAATTCATTAGGCCCTAATCTACAGTACCATTCAAGGGTTTGGA
Source organism: Oncorhynchus tshawytscha (assembly GCF_018296145.1). Taxonomy (NCBI): domain Eukaryota; kingdom Metazoa; phylum Chordata; class Actinopteri; order Salmoniformes; family Salmonidae; genus Oncorhynchus; species Oncorhynchus tshawytscha. The sequence continues at coordinate 16,450,094 of NC_056436.1, read as the reverse complement.
CACACGTACTCATTCAAGGGTTTTTCTTTATTTGACTATTTTCTACATTGTATAAATAATAATGAAGACATCAAAACAATGAAATAAGTCATGTAGTAACCAAAAAAGTGTTAAACAAATCAGAATATGTTTCATATTTCAAATTCTTCAAAGTAGTCACCCTTTGCCTTGATGACAGCTTTACATACTCTTGGCACTCCTGGGCTGGTGTGATTACACGTGATCTGCAGTTGTGAAGCCGGTTGGGTGCACTGCCAAATTCTCTAAAATGACGTTGGAGGCGGCTTATGGTAGAGAAATTAACATGACATTTTCTGACAACAGCTCTGGTGGACATTACTGCAGTCAGCATGCCCGTTGCAAGCTCAATCAAAATGTGACACATCTGTGGTATTGTGTTGAGTGAATACATAGGGAACTCAGAACAAGAACAAATGCTCACAAACAGGTATCTAAACAAATTTGTGCAAAACATTTGAGAGAAATAAGCTTTTTGTGGGTATGGAACATTTCTGGGATCTTTAACTTCATCTAATGAAACATGGGACCAACACTTTACATGTTGCATTTATATTTTTGTTCAGTGTAAATAAACACATGATAAACAAAATATTTTTAATAGCTCCAGAAGTCTACATGCTTTCAACGGTCCCAAGCTATTTAATATATCAAGAGTCAACAGCACATTGACCCCAGTCTAGGCCCTGGCAGCCAATCAAAACGAAAGATTCAGGGCTGGATAGAGGCCACCTGACACAAGTAGAGATTTCTCATTGGTTGGGGAGTTGAGTTAGAACCTCATGTGAACTTCCTTGGTCTGTGTCCCAAATGGCACCCTATATAGTGTACTACTTTTGACCAGGGCCTATCGGTTTCTTGTAAAAAGTTATGCTCTGTGTTGGCAATAGGGTGCCATTGGGGATGTACACTTCCAGGCTGGAACAGAACAAAGGAGCTACTGTCTGAAAAGGAGAATTATCTCTGAATGAACCAGCTCCAGTTTCACCCACAAATGTTCAATTTCTTATTTTTTCTTCCACAAAAAGAGAGAACGATCCTAACAGGTTGTCACTGGTCATTCCAACCATCAGTGTAATTTCAGGTTTCATGAAAGGGTTTTCATTAGTAGTCTATTAGCTGGAACGGAAGTTCGTCGTAATCCTGCTGGACACTGATGAACTATTACGTACTCCATTCATTAGATCACTGTGCTACACTCTACCTCACCTCAAAATTAGCCTTTTGCTATTTGTGTATGACACACACACACACACACAGACAGACACACACTGTCACTGCTTCTCGTGTGTGCCTGCCCCCCACCCGGAGAATGAGCAGGAGCATGCAGTCTTTCCCATTAATACGCCGCTCATTGAAATGCTACGACAGTTTCTTGGCTGTGGCTCGGGCGAGCCTGACAGTCGTGGTCACCCCATACCAGACCTCACCTCTACTCAGGGCACAGATAAATCCTGTGTGATTGATTGGAGGGGCTTTCTACTCATTCGTTAGCTGGGGCCCTGTCAGGCAGGCCCTGGCAGGTACCTTCATGTAGGCAGCCTTTTCATCCCCATGTGGTCTCGGGCACTCTCTCTCTCTCAGCAGCTTATTAACAATATTTTAGACATTTATATTGCAGGGATTAGGGGTATCCCTTCTCCTTTGTTCTCCTGACAAACCCTAAAGTGCTTTAGAGGATCACTGTCTCCACTGTTTTTGTGCAAAATCACAAAGATTGAATTATCTTCTTTCTGCATTTTTTTGTATGAATTGTGTTTTTTTTCTTCATATTTACACATCTCCCTCCCTCCCTTTTCTCTATTATAACACATCACAGGAGTTGCATCTCTCCCACTTACATTCTATCATTGGTAGTCCTTACATTCCACACCAGACAGGCTAATCTACATTTCCCAATCCAGTGGTGTAGACTAGACAAATGGGTAAGGAGAAAGATCAGCGCTACAAGTTTGTTACCCATAGATAACTCCAGGTGCCCTCTAAACCTCTCTCTCTCTCATCCACTCTCCTTCCCCTACCCCAACCTCTCACCCTTTTTCTCTCCCTTTCTCTCTATCCCTCCTCTCTCCACACTGGCCTGTCAGTTATAGGCATGATGCATTCTCATTTTGAGGCCCCTGTAGTCGGGAGAGCTGTCTGATCCTCCAGGCGTCCGAGGGGAGAATGACAGGGAGAACAACGTAGGACCAGGGAAACAACCCCTGGGTCTGATGCTGCAAATTCTGAGACAGGAGAGCAGAGGAGAGGAGCAGAGGAGAGCTGATTGGAGGAGCAAAGGAGAGGAGCAGAGGAGATGAGCAGAAGAAATGAGTAGTGGAGATGAGCAGAGGAGATGAGCAGAGGTGATGAGCAGTGGAGAGGAACAGAGGAGGAGAGAACCAGAGGTGTGGAGAGGAGGAGAAGAGGGGTGCAGAGGAGAGGTGCAGAGGAAAGGAGCGGAGAGGGAGAGGAGAGGAGAGGAGAGGAGAGGAGAGGAGAGGAGAGGAGAGGAGAGGAGAGGAGAGGAGAGGAGAGGAGAGGAGAGGAGAGGAGAGGAGAGGAGAGGAGAGGAGAGGAGAGGAGGATAATAGAGCAGAGGAGAGGAGGAGAGGAGCAGAGGAGAGGAGAAGAAGAAAGCAGAGGAGAGGAGGAGAGGAGCAGAGGAGGAGAGGGGCAGAGGAGAGGAGAAGAGAGGAGGGGAGGAGAGGAACAGAGGAGAGGAGCAGAAGAGAGGAGGAGCAGAGAGGAGCAGAGGAGAGAAGATGCCTGATCTGATTCTGTCTTATTGAAAGACAGGGTGGTGATTGGAGGCAGTGTTGAGGCCCTGATCTGCCTCTCAGAGACACAATGCCCAATACAGTTACACCTCACAGTAAAACAATGTGCTGATGCACATTTTTATGCAAATGTACAGATGTAGTTCGGTGAAACATGCTATACAGATACCTGATACGGTTAACCACGTTCGCCTGGGACCATAAGACTTGCATTAGCTCCCTGAGTGAATGCCTAGGCCTTTAGTTCAGTGGAGTAACACAGTGTAGTGGCATGTGTGTGTGTCTGTATGAAAGCACAATGATGCAGTAGATGTTGTTGGCATGGGTAGTGTGTGTATGTGTGTGTGTGTGTGTGTGTGTGTGTGTGTGTGTGTGTGTGTGTGTGTGTGTGTGTGTGTGTGTGTGTGTGTGTGTGTGTGTGTGTGTGTGTGTGTGTGTGTGTGTGTGTGTGTGTGTGTACTTGTGTGTGTGAAGTCTTGACACAACAGCCGGTCTGCACGTCTCCTCCACAGAGCTCAGCAAACCTCACTTGAAAACACAGCCTCCGTCTTGAGGAAAGACAGGCCTATTGTACTGTAGAGCTGAGGCCTTCCTAATGCCAACAACTCACCAGCTCCTCGCCGCTCGTCGGGTTACAAACTCCTTAGCCAAAGATTAGTGGCTCTGTTCCAGGTATTCTTCCTTCATAAGGAAATCTTCTCTTTGTGCCAGCACCCCCTCTCCCCCTCCCCCCTCCTCTCCTCCTCCCCTCCTCCTCTCCTCTCCTCCTCTCCTCTCCTCTCTCCTCTCCTCTCCTCTCCTCTCCTCTCCTCCCTCTCCTCTCCTCTCCTCTCCCTCCCTCCTCCCTCCTCCCTCCCCTCCCCTCCTCCCCTCCCCTCCACCTCTCCTCTCCTCGCATCTCCTCATTCCCTTTATAGATTACCGGCATGGCAACTTCTAACTGGCCTTAGATCCTCTAGCCATAGTGGGGTTGTGGGGCTGGAATGCGTGTGTGTCTTTGGCGTGCTGTGGCCAGGCAGACACCAGAAAAGCCAGCCACACACTCAGCAGGTGGTCACTAAGGAACGAGAGATAGGGAGAGATAGAGGAGGAGAGAGGGAGCGAGAGAGAAGGGGAGAAGGAAAAGGATGGAAAGGAGGAAGAAAGAAAAGGATGGAAGGAGGGAGAGAGGGATAGGAATAAAGGGAACCAAATAGAGAGGAAGAGAAGGAGGTGAACAATCTCACCATCATCTGAAGCCGTTGAACGTGTTCACAAAAACAGGGATACATACAGTAACTCATAATCTTGTACGTGGGGCCTAGGAATTATCTGGCCTGTGTTGCAGCCTGGGTCTGCATCCTACAGACCTGTGCCTGTATTTGAGCCCCAGTCAGATGATGCCTCCCATTTGACCAGACCTGGATGCTGGATCCTCCCCTCAGCCGGCTCCATAGAGCCCAGGTCTAATTATTCCATTGTTACTGTTTTAATGGACTCTTCCTCTGGGGGACTGGGGCCTAGCCTGGCTAAGCTCAGAAATATTATTACACTCTTACATGGTAAACAACACTCCTCCCACGGGACGGGACGGAACAGGAGGATGGAAAGAGTGTGATAATGGGAGGAATGGAGGTATATAGTGGGAGGGATGGAGAGATATGAATGGAAGGAAGGATGGAGGGATATAGAGAGAGGGATGGAGAGATATATAGAGGGAAGGATGGAGGGCTACAGAGGGAGGGATGGGGGATATATAGAGAGAGGGACGAAGGGTTATAGATGGAAGGATGGAGGGATATAGAGGGAGGGATGAGAGATATATAGAGGGAAGGATGGAGGGCTACAGAGGGAGGGATGGATGGATATATAGAGGGAGGGACAGAGGGATATAGATGGAGGGAAGCAGACATATATAGAGGGGGATATAGGGCTATAAAGAGGGAGAGATAGAGGGATATAGAGAGGGATGGATGAGAGATGGAGGGATATATAGAGGGAGGAATGGAGGGATATAGATGGAAGGATGGAGGATATAGAGAGAGGTATGTGTTGATATACAGGGAGGAATCTGGGAATATACTGTACATGTAGGGATATGGGGATATAGAGTGAGGGATATAGGGATATATAGAGGAAGGGATGTGGGATATATAGAGGGAGGGATATAGGCATATAAAGATGGAGGGATATAGGGATATATAGAGGGAGGGATATAGGCATATAAAGATGGAGGGATATAGGCATATAAAGATGGAGGGATATAGGGATATATAGAGGGAGGGATATAGGGATATATAGAGGGAGGGATATAGGGATATATAGAGGGAGGGATGTGGGATAAATAGAGGGAGGGATGTGGGATAAATAGAGGGAGGGATATATAGAGGGAGGGATATAGGGATATATAGAGGGAGGGATATAGGGATATATAGAGGGAGGGATATAGGGATATATAGAGGGAGGGATGTGGGATAAATAGAGGAAGGGATATAGGGATATATAGAGGGAGGGATGTGGGATAAATAGAGGGAGGGATGTGGGATAAATAGAGGGAGGGATATAGGGATATATAGAGGGAGGGATATAGGGATATATAGAGGGAGGGATATAGGGATATATAGAGGGAGGGATATAGGGATATATAGAGGGAGGGATATAGGGATACAGTGAGGCAAAAACGTATTTAGTCAGCCACCAAATGTGCAAGTTCTGCCACTAAAAAAGATGAGAGAGACCTGTAATTTTCATCATAGGTACACTTCAACTATGACAGACAAAAATTTGGAAAACAAATCCAGAAAATCACATTGTAGGATTTTTTATGAATTTATTTGCAAATTATGCTGGAAAATAAGTATTTGGTCAATAACAAAAGTTTATCTCAATACTTTGTAATATACCCTTTGTTGGCAATGACAGAGGTCATTGTGAAGACCTTGTAAGTCTTCACAAGGTTTTCACACACTGTTGCTGGTATTTTGGCCCATTCCTCCATGTAGATCTCCTCTAGAGCAGTAATGTTTTGGGGCTGTTGCTGGGCAACACGGAATTTCAACTCCCTCCAAAGATTTTCTATGGGGTTGAGATCTGGAGACTGGCTAGGCCACTCCAGGACCTTGAAATGCTTCTTATGAAGCCACTCCTTCGTTGCCCGGGCAGTGTGTTTGGGATCATTGTCATGCTGAAAGACCCAGCCACGTTTCATCTTCAATGCCCTTGCTGATGGAAGGAGGTTTTCACTCAAAATCTCACGATACATTGCCCCATTCATTCTTTCCTTTACACGGATCAGTCGTCCTGGTCCCTTTGCAGAAAAACAGCCCCAAAGCATGATGTTTCCACCCCCATGCTTCACAGTAAGTATGGTGTTCTTTGGATGCAACTCAGCAATCTTTGTCCTCCAAACACGTCGAGTTGAGTTTTTACAAAAAGTTATATTTTGGTTTCATCTGACCATATTACATTCTCCCAATCTTCTTCTGGATCATCCAAATGCTCTCTAGCAAACTTCAGATGGGCCTGGACATGTACTGGTGTCCTTTGACAGCTCTTTGGTATTGGCCATAGTGGAGTTTGGAGTGTGACTGTTTGAGGTTGTGGACAGGTGTCTTTTATACTGATAACAAGTTCAAACAGGTGCCATTAATACAGTTAACAAGTGGAGGACAGAGGAGCCTCTTAAAGAAGTTAAAGGTCTGCGAGAGCCAGAAATCTTGCTTGTTTGTAGGTGACCAAATACTTATTTTCCACCATAATTTGCAAATAAATTCATTAAAAATCCTACAATGTGATTTTCTGGATTGTCTTTCTCATTTTGTCTGTCATAGTTGAAGTGTACCTATGATGAAAATTACAGGTCTCTCTCATCTTTTTTAGTGGCAGAACTTGCACATTTGGTGGCTGACTAAATACTTTTCTGCCCCACTTTATATAGAGGGAGGGATATAGGGATATAAAGAGGGAGGGATGAGGGATATATACAGGGTGGGATATAGGGATATATAGAGGGAGGGATGTAGGGATATATAGAGGGAGGGATGTGAGATTATAAAGGGAAGGATATGGGGATATACAATGCAGGGAGGGATGTGGGGATATACAGGGAGGGATGTGGGGATATACAGGGAGGGATGGAGGGATATACAGGGGAGATGTGGGGATATACAGGAAGGGATGTTGGGATATACAGGGGGATGTGGGGATATACAAATAATTGCTTGATTCTATGAGTTATGACTGTTTGATGTCAATCGCTACAGGTTAAAACTGTAAAACTGTACTTAGTTTTGGACTAGATGTGAATGCAACGTTATGAAGCTGACAAGGACGTAAGTGAGAAATGCGTTCAACTCCTTTAACCCTTGTGTGGTGTTCATGTTTTTGTTATTCACCCAATGCAGGTCTGATGGACCCACAACATAATTGGGTTTTTAAAACAATACAGCCATAACAATTTACACATAAATACTTATTACGTAATACTTAGATGTTGATACCAATTATAAGCATTATAGACAGCATACATGGTTAGTATTTGCCATTTTACCTCTGCTCGATCACATTTATCAATGAAAGCGCTATTAGTTTTTCAAAATAAAATGTGATTTGGAGGGATATAGATATTATCCTTGTTCGGGTGGCGTTCAGCGGTCATCTAGCCGTTGCCTCTCCACTTGTCATTGTTACATTTGTTTTGTCTTGTTTCCCCGCACACCCGGTTTACATTCCCTAATCACACTACATATATATTCCCTCTGTTTCCCAACATGTCTTTGTGTGGAACTGTTTTATTACATGTTTAGTGTTACACGCCAGGCTGGTTTTTCCCCGGTACCATGTTGAACCCGAGTGGTTTTTCCCCGGTTACAGTGTTGAACCCGAGTGGTTTTTCCCCGGTTACAGTGTTGAACCCGAGTGGTTTTTCCCCGGTTACAGTGTTGAACCCGAGTGGTTTTTCCCCGGTACCGTGTTGAACCCCGGTTACAGTGGTTTTTCCCCGGTTACAGTGTTGAACCCGACCGTGTTGAACCCGAGTGGTTTTTCCCCGGTACCGTGTTGAACCCGAGTGGTTTTTCCCCGGTTACAGTGTTGAACCCGTTGAACCCGAGTGGTTTTTCCCCGGTTACAGTGTTGAACCCGAGTGGTTTTTCCCAGTTACAGTGTTGAACCCAAGTGGTTTTTCCCCGGTTACAGTGTTGAACCCGAGTGTGTTTATTGTTTACTTATGCATTATTGTGACCGTTGTCGCGCTTTGCACTTTTTTCCATTTGGCTGGACGTTTTTGACGCAATTAAGGTGTCTGATCACCACTCTCTGCTCTCCTGCACCTGACTTCTTACCAGTAGCACACAACCTGACACAACTATCTATTATAATCAAGACATGGGTGGAATAAATCATGTTTATCTTGAACAAATATAAATTAAACAAGGTTTTCATCAATATTGATGTTTATTGCTTTGAACAAATTTTACATACAGTAATTTATGGAAATGATAAATGAGTCCCATTGAACACAAATTAGGGCCGGTATACACACCACATGAGGGACAGAGTTCTACTGTGTGTGTGTTGCAAATGTATTTCTTACACTTGATGTATGTGTTCTGTGTCTTCCTGTCCTTCTTGGGTCCACACACATCACAGTGCTTCTTCTTGTTGCTACCGGCTGCAATCTAGAATGATGAAAACACTTAGTTCAGGAATTTTACTAGCATCTCGCTCACTCACATATATAGTTACAGAAGACCAAGGTAGGAGAGTCAGACACACACACATGCAACAACATCACTCACACTTACTTCCGGTATTGGAGATGTTGGTTCTGTGGATCGGGTGGATGGGCACCAGCATCCTCCTCCTGAATCCTCCTCACAATGGCTGCAGAAGCTTGGGATATGTTGACTCCTCTAGATTTGAGGTCTTACCAAAGCCTTGCCCAGCTCCTCAAGAAAGATCCATCTCCTCTGGAGATTCCCTCTGTTTCAATCTGGGTTCAACGCCATCCGGATGACAAACGCATTGTACGTCGAGATGTCCAAGATGTTGGAGAATATCACAAGTGGCCAGCGTAGGCTTCATATTTAGCAGCTGTAGCCAGTCACCAGCTTGTTGAAATTGTCCACGCCTCTTTTTGTGGCATTGTAATCCATTATGATTTCTGGTTTTTGATGTTCCTGGCCACAGATTCTCCGATCCTTATGCAGCGTAGTCATGAGTACCACCTTTTTGCCTTCTTTGTCACGTAGGAAACTACGGCCGTGTCGGAAGTGAACACAAACTTAGAGGAATTGAAGTGGGAGCTCTGGCTTGTTTTTTGTTCTGTTCCTACCATCTTCAGCTTCTTCTAGTAGGAGCTCCTGTTCCAGCATGTGCAAAGTAAAAAAAGGTTATTGCATGTGACGTTGTGGACATGGAGTCCCTGTGTCATGTCCAGGACAACCCGCATCCCTTGGTTCTTTTTAGTGGATCCTACAACTGGCTTCCCCGTACACACTTGCAAGTTCCACACATATGATGAAGCATCATCACAGGCAGCCCAGATCTTGATTCTATATTTCGCGAGTTTAGACGTTATGCCTAAAGGGGCAGCGGCCCCTAAACGCTGGGCCCAGGGTTGTAAAACAGGGGAAGGCGGTCCACCCACTTTTCCCACACTGACCTGACCACACTTTCTCTCTGCCCCCGAACTGGTCTGGTGTCTCATTTATCAAAGCGGATAATCCCGCAAATAATGTGGATGTTTTCCAGAGACATTGTTGCAAGGAAAATTTCTCTGCCATTTTTGCATCCCACAGGGATTCTGTGGATTCCCCATTGGATCTGAAAACACCAGCAAGGAGAAGAGCCCCAAAGTATGCTTGTAAATTAGTTTTGTCCATCTCCTTCCATCTCTCTCCAAAAACATGCCTTCCCTCCAAATTAGTGCAGAATTACTTTCTGGGTGGTGTCTGGGATGAACAGTTCAAAAGAAGGCTTTATGTCCTCACATGACTAACCACCATCCGCGTCGGCCCTGGTTGCATCCGTATCACATTGGCAGCCATGCGGGGTGGCTCATTCTCTGGGCAAGAAGATCATTCAATTTCACAATTTTTTGACACCCATATTTCTCCTCCTGCAGGCTGCTGATGAGCTGGTTGCTGACGGGCTGGTCCTGGGGCTGGTTGAGGGTCAATCTCATCCTCTTCTTCCAACTCACTGTCAGACTTTGAATTGACAGAGACATGATCCTCATATTCTGAAAATTATTCATCTTCCAAAATGGAAGACAGTCCTTCCACACCAGCCTCTCTCTCTGCAAAAATGCCCTCTGAGCAAAAATGATATTTGCCATACTGATTGATTGTGGTAAGGAGCCACACATTGTTGTGTCCCTCCCAATTTGCACCTGGCTGGGGTAGAGTGTGGGAAAATACTGCATTTTCTACAATGTATCAAAGTAATGTATCAAAATTATGTATTGTACTAACATTGTGCAGTTTCAAACACTACAAAGGGTAAATTGCATAAGAAAAGCAGGAGACAGGTAGACAGGCAGGGAGACAGGTTCTTGGTGCTGTGTTGAAACAGCAGGGCCAGTGAAGAGGAATACAGAGTGAAGGCACACAGCAAACCTTTTTGTTTAATTTTTACTTGTTTTCAAATACACACACAGTTTCCCACACTTTCATTACCCTCGGGTCCCGAACACCACATATGTAATATAAATGTGTAGGGGGCTGCACAGTGTAAACTCCATTAAAACGTGTTCTTTTACATGTTATTCGCAGAAAATGAGCAAAGCCTCAGGGTTGAAAAAAATATTAAATGTATCATTTTTCTTTTAGTAAACATTGAAAATGGGCCCAACAGACCAGAATACGACACAAGGGTTAACCTTCACTGTTACGCCCAGTTAGCTTTTGTTCACAAATCTCAATGCACTTCTGTGTATACAACAGTCTCTCCAAGACCTTGGCATATGTTCCCATGTCCTATGTCAAACAACTGACAAAAATAGCAGACCAACAGCAACTAAAAAACAGTTTACTCTATGCTATCCCCCACACCCACATAGACCAAACATGCAGATGCTCTGTCACATTCAGAGTTGTCCAGCCATCGTGCAGGTGACCTTCAAAGTAAATACCTTGGCAGCCGATGGAACTCTGAGAATGGAACACAAAACATTCCAGAACAAAGCTCTGCCTTCAGCAAGCAATGCAGGTGTTGACTCCCTAGAAAGGCAAAAACCTAGGAAGAAACCAGGATATTTAAAACATTTTTTTAACCTTTATTTATTTAGGCAAGTCAGTTCAGAAAAAAATCTTATTTTCAATGACGGCCTAGGAACAGTGGGTTAACTGCCTGTTCAGGGGCAGAACAACAGATTTTTACCTTGTCAGCTTGGGGATTTGAACTTGCAACCTTTCGGTTACTAATCCAACGCTCTAAACACTAGGCTAGCCTGCCACCCTAAGAGGGGTGGCCAGTCCTCTTCTTGCTGTGCCGGGTGGAGATTATAACAGAACCTGGCCAAGATGTTCAAATGTTCATAAATGACCAGCATCGTCAAATAATAGGTCTGGAACAGGTAGTACGTCCGTTGAACAAGTTAGGATTCCATAGCCGCAGGCAGAACAGTCGAAACTGGAGCAGCAGCATGGCCAGGTGGACTGGGGACAGCAAGGAGTCAACATGCCAGGTAGTCCTGAGGCATGGTCCTAGGGCTCAGGTCCTCCGAGAGAGAGAAAGAAAGAGAGAAAGAGAGAATTAGAGAGAGCATACTTAAATTCACACAGAACACCGGATAAGACAGGAGAAGTACTCCAGATATAACAAACTGACCCTAGCCCCCCGAAACATAAACTACTGCAGCATAAATACTGGAGGCTGAGACAAGAGGGATCAGGAGACACTGTGGCCCCATCCGATGATACCCCCGGACAGGGCCAAACAGGAAGGATATAACCCCACCCACTTTGCCAAAGCACAGCCCCCACACCACTAGAGGGATATCTTCAACCACCAACTTACCATCCTGAGACAAGGCTGAGTATAGGCCACAAAGATCTCCGCCACGGCACAACCCAAGGGGGGGCGCCAACCCAGACAGGAAGATCACATCAGTGACTCAACCCACTCAAGTGACGCACCCCTCCCAGGGACGGCATGAAAGAGCACCAGTAAGCCAGTGACTCAGCCTCTGTAATAGGGTTAGAGGCAGAGAATCCCAGTGGAGAGAGGGGAACCGGCCAGGCAGAGACAGGAAGTCTAACCCAGAAGTGACAAAAGCATGGATTAATTTTTCTGCATCATTTTTTAACAGAAAGTTTCTGATTTTTGCAATGTTACGTAAATGGAAAAAAGCAGCCTTGAAACAGTCCTTGTCCTGTCCTTGAAACAGTCTTGATATGTTCATCAAAAGAGAGATCAGGGTCCAGAGTAACGCCGAGGTCCTTCACAGTTTTATTTGAGACGACTGTGCAACCATTAAGATTAATTGTCAGATTCAACAGAAGATCTCTTTGTTTCTTGGGAACTAGAACAAGCATCTCTGTTTTGTCTGAGTTTAAAAGTAGAAACTTTGCAGCCATCCACTTCCTTATGTCTGAAACACAGGCTTCTAGCGAGGGCAATTTTGGGGCTTCACCATGTTTCATTGAAATGTACAGCTGTGTGTCATCCGCATAGCAGTGAAAGTTAACATTATGTTTTCGAATGACATCCCCAAGAGGAGGTAAAATATATTATGAAAACAATAGTGGTCCTAAAATGGAACCTTGAGGAACACCGAAATTTACAGTTGATTTGTTAGAGGACAAACCATTCACAGAGACAAACTGATATCTTTCCGACAGATAAGCTCTAAACCAGGCCAGAACTTGTCCATGTAGACCAATTTGGGTTTCCAATCTCTCCAAAAGAATGTGGTGATCGATGGTATCAAAAGCAGCACTAAGGTCTAGGAGCACGAGGACAGATCCAGAGCCTCGGTCTGATGCCATTAAAAGGTAATTTACCACCTTCACAAGTGCAGTCTCAGTGCTACGATTGGGGTCTAAAACCAGACTGAAGCATTTCGTATACATTGTTTGTCTTCAGGAAGGCAATGAGTTGCTGCGCAACAGCCTTTTCTAAAAATGTTGAGAGGAATGTAAGATTCGATATAGGCCGATAGTTTTTTATATTTTCTGGGTCACGGTTTGGCTTTTTCAAGAGAGGCTTCATTACTGCCACTTTTAGTGAGCTTGGTACACATCCGGTGGATAGAGAGACGTTTATTATGTTCAACATAGGAGAGCCAAGCACAGGAAGCAACTCTTTCAGTAGTTCAGTTGGAATAGGGTCCAGTATGCAGCTTGAAGGTTTAGAGCCCGTGATTATTTTCATCATTGTGTCAAGAGATATAGTACTAAAACACTTGAGTGTCTCTCTTGATCCTAGGTCCTGGCAGAGTTGTGCAGACTCAGGACAACTGAGCTTTGAAGGAATACGCAGATTTAAAGAGGAGTCCGTAGTTTGCTTTCTAATAATCATGATCTTTTCCTCAAAGAAGTTAATGAATTTATTACTGCTGAAGTGAAAGCCATCCTCACTTGGGGAATGCTGCTTTTTAGTTAGCTTTTAGGATTGTTCTTTTTGTCCTCAATGAAGTTGGAAAAATAGGATGATGGAGCAGCAGTAAGGACTCCTAGATACTGCACGGTACTGTCTTTCCAAACTCGTCGGAAGACTTCCAGTTTGTCAAGGACATTAGTCAAGGAAATTATGTTTTAGACCCTGGTTTTAACATTAATCTAGAATATGTTTTGGACCGTGGGGTTAATATTTGTCTAGAAAATGTGTTTTTTGTCCCCTGGGGTTAATATTAGTCTAGAATATTATGTTTTGGACCCTGGTGTTAACATTAGTCGATAAAAAGACCTGGTAAGAGATAATGTGTACTCTAGTATGGTAACGTATAGGAATAGATCCACAGCTGGACATAAACACAAAGGCAGTGAAGAGGACTTGGAGGCGCTAAAATTAATACAGCATAGTAGGCTAGAGCTGCGTTACACATAGACAGTGAAGAAACTAGTGTATGTTCCATATGATACAGCTTTCCATGGGCAGAAAGCACCAGGCTGTGTCTCTGATTCCAGACAGCCCGGATGGGGCTCGCTGACCACATCTCAGTGTCCGGCAGACAGCAGCTACTGTATGCTCTGCTCGACACAAAACAACCACAACATAATTGTGCCAAGGCAGCGATGGCAGCAAGGTGGCCTGTTGTGATACAAAAGCTGCATTTGGCCGTCTGTCTGAACACAAAATGGTCACAGGGCTGTCACACACACACACACACACACACATACACACACACACACACACACACACACACACACACACACACAGAGACACAGAGAGACACACAAACATGCCAGTAAAGCCACACACACCCGGGCACATGCACACACACACATACACACAAACACACACACGCTGAGCATCAGCTGTTCTGGACGACTGTGTGATCACGTTCTCCGCAGCCGATGTGAGTAAGACCTTTAACCTGTTTGGGGTAGGGGGCAGCATTTTCACTTTTGGATAAATAGCGTGCTCAAACTGAACTGCCTCATACTCTGTCCCAGATCCTAATATATGCATATTATTGTTGGTATTGGATAGAGAACACTCTGAAGTTTCTAAAACTGTTTGAATCATGTCTGTGAGTATAACATAACTTATTTAACAGGCGAAACCCCGAGGACACACCATTTAGATTTTTTTTTTTAAGTCACTGTCTTTTCAATATGTTTTCATGGGGAATCCAGAATTCCAATCGACTTTCCTGCAGTTTCTACTGCTTCCACTGGATGTCACCAGTTTGTAGAAATTGATTGAGGTTTTTCCTTTGTGTAATGAAGAAGTACCATAGCTCAGAACGAGAGTCACTTCATGGGTACCTTTTGATAGAGGCGCGTAACCAGAAAAGTAGCGTCAGTTTGTTTTGCTGCTGTATTGAACACAGATCATCCCGTCTTCAATTTGATCGATTAAATACATTTAGAAATACCTAAAGTTGTATTACAAAAGTAGTTTGAAATGTTTTGGCAAAGTTTACAGGTAACTTTTGAGATATTTTGTAGCGACGTTGCGTAAGTTGGAAGCAGTGTTTTTCTGGATCAAACGCGCCAAATAAATGGACATTTTGGATATATATGTACGGAATTAATCGAACAAAAGGACCATTTGTGATGTTTATGTGACATATAGGAGTGCCAACAAAAGAAGCTTGTCAAAGGTAAGGCATGATTTATATTTTATTTCTGCGTTTTTTTGTCGCACATGCAGAGTTGAAATATGCTACTCTCATTGTGCTATCATCAGATAGTAGCATCTTATGGTTTCTCCGAAAAGCCTTTTTGAAATCTGACATGTTGGCTGGAAGTAGCTTTCATTTGCTATCTCGCATGTGTAATTTAATGAAATTTAGATTTTTATTGAAATGTATTTGAATTTGGCGCTCTACATTTTCCCTGGCTTTTGGCCATGTGGGATGCAAGCGTCCCGCCTACCCCAGAGAGGTTAAACAGGTCAAATTTCACAAGGCCACTGGGCCAGACGGATTACCAGGACGTGTACTCCGAGCATGCACTGACCAACTGGCAAGAGTCTTCCCTGACATTTTCAACCTCTCCCTGTCTGAGTCTGTAATACCAACATGTTTGAAGCAGACCACCATAGTCCCTGTGCCCAAGAACAGTAAGTTAACCTGTCTAAATGACTACAGACCCGTGGCACCATCATCCGATAATCTCTAGACCAACTCCAATTTGCATACAGCACCAACAGATCCACAGATGATGCAATCTCTATTGCTCTCCACGATGCCCTATCCCACATGGACAAAAGGAACACCTATGTGAGAATGCCATTCATTGACTACAGCTCAGCGTTCAACATCATAGTGTCCTCAAAGCTCATCAATAATCTAAGGACCCTGGGACTTAACATCTCCCTCTGCAACTGGATCCTAGACTTCCTGACGGGCCGCCCCCAGGTGGCAAGGGTAGGTAACAACACATCCACCACGCTGATCCTCAACACGGGATCCCCTCAGGGGTACGTGCTCAGTCCCCTCCTGTAGTCCCTGTTCACTCATGACTGCACGGCCGGGCACAACTTCAACACCATCATTAAGTTTGCTGATGACACAACAGTGGTAGGCCTGATCACTGATAACGATGAGACAGCCTATAGGGAGGAGGTCAGAGACCTGACCATTTTGTGCAAGGACAACAACTTCTCCCTCAACGTGATGAAGACAAAGGAGATGATTGTGGACTACAGGAAAAGGAGGACCGAGCACGACCCCATTCTCATCGATGGGGCTGCAGTGGAGCAGGTTGAGAGCTTCAAGTTCCTTGGTGTTCACATCACCAACAAATTAACTTCTTGGATATAGGGGGCGCTCTTTTAATTTATGGATAAAAAAACGTTCCCGTTTTAAACAAGATATTTTGTCACGAAAAGATGCTCGACTATGCATATAATTGACAGCTTTGGAAAGGAAACACTCTGACATTTCCAAAACTGCAAATATATTGTCTGTGAGTGCCACAGAACTAATGCTACAGGCGAAACCAAGATGAAATTTCATACAGGAAGTGCCCCAGATTTTGAATGCGCTGTGTTCCAATGTCTCCTTATATGGCTGTGTATGGGTCACGAATGAGCTTAGACTTTCGGTCGTTTCCCCAAGGTGTCGACAGCAATGTGACATATTTGTAGGCAAATCATTGGAAGATTGACCTTAAGAGACTACATCTACCAGGTGGCCGCTTGGTGTCCTCCGTTGCAATTATTGCGTAATCTCCAGCTGCGTGTATTTTTCGTTTGCTTCGAGGAGAAACACAGCTGCCACGAATGATTTATCATTGAAGAGATATGTGAAAAACACCTTGACGATTGATTCTAAACAACATTTGCCATGTTTCTGTCGATATTATGGAGTTAATTTGGTAAAAAGTTTGGCGTTGTAGAGACTGCATTTTCTGATTTTTTTCTTAGCCAAACATGATGAACAAAATGGAGCGATTTCTCCTACACAAATAATCTTTTTGGAAAAAATGAACATTTGCTATCTAACTGAGAGTCTCCTCATTGAAAACATCCGAAGTTCTTCAAAGGTAAATGATTTTATTTGAATGCTTTTCTTGTTTTTGTGAAAATGTTGCCTGCTGAATGCTAGGCTTAATGCTATGCTAGCTATCAATACTCTTACACAAATGCTTGTGTAGCTATGGTTGAAAAGCATATTTTGAAAATCTGAGATGACAGTGTTGTTGATAAAAGGCTAAGCTTGTGAGTGAATATATTTCTTTCATTTCATTTGCGATTTTCATGAATAGTTAACGTTGCGTTATGGTAATGAGCTTGAGGCTATAATTACGCTCCCGGATACGGGATTGCTCGACGCTAGAGGTTAACATGGTCCAAGCACACCAAGGCAGTTGTGAAGAGGGCACACCAAAACATATTCCCTCTCAGTAGACTGAAAAGATTTGGCAATGGTCCTCAGATCCTCAAAAGGTTTAACAGCAGCACCATCGAGTTCATCCTGACGGGTTGTATCACTGCCTGGTATGGCAACTGCTCGACCTCCGACCACAAGGCATTACAGAGGGTAGTGCGTACGGCCCAGTACATCACCGGGGCCAAGCTTCCTGCCATCCAGGACCTCTATACCAGGCGGTGTCAGAGGAAGGCCCTAAAAATTGTCAGACTCCAGCCACCCTAGTCATAGACTGTTCTCTCTGCTACCGCACGGAAAGCAGTACCGGAGCGCCAGGTCCAGGAGGCTTCTGAACAGCTTCTACCCCCAAGCCATAAGACTCCTGAACATCTAACCAAATGGCTACCCAGACTACCCCCTCCCCCCACACACACACACACGCTGCTGCTACTCTCTGTTATTATCTATGCATAGTCACTTTAATAACTCTACCTACATATACATAATTACCTCAACTACCTCGACACCGGTGCCCCCGCACATTGACACATTGACTCTGTACCTGTACCCCCTGTATATAGCCCCGCTATTGTTATTTACTGCTGCTCTTTATTTGTTATTCTTATCTCTTATTTTGGGGGGGATTTTATTAAAACTGCATTGTTGGTTAAGGGCTTGTAAGTTATCACATGTGACAAATAACATTTGATTTGATTTGATTTGACAGGTATTGGCACAAACACCTACATGTAACCCCATGGGTGGTAAGACAGTAGTCTGCCCTTGATCACACAAGGCCTCTGCAGTTGGCAGACCGAGGGACTACGAGGGAGAAAGAGAGCAATGGAATGAGAGAGAGAGAGAGAGAGAGAGAGAGAGCGAGAGAGCGAGAGAGAGAGAGGGCTGTCTGTCTGGCGGGGGCGGGGTCTCAAATGCAGGACAAGCTGCTCCTGTGGGTATTATTGTGTGCTCGTGCACTCAGCTTGGCCGGCCAAACCGTTTCATGCATAGCCCGGAGCTGCCCCGGGCAGTGAGGATGTTGTCAAATGGGCCTCATGTTCTTTTGAGTATGAAAGATGAAGAAAAAAAAGTCACATCTGTGGTGGCCGCATATTGATGAGACGTAAAGAAGAGAAGGAGACGGAGAGGAGAGGAAGATCAAGGGAAAAGGACATAGATGATGAACACATAGCAACAGCCGGTCTGCCTGGGTTTTAACATGACTGACAAACACACACACACATACACACATACATACACACACATACACACATCCTGGGGCTTTAAGTGTTACATTATTAGCTGTTACAGTGCAGTGGGATCAGTGAGAGACTAAGAGACAGATCCTATAGTGTGGTCGATGAAGGGAGCAGGGAAGTCTTTCTCTTTCTGAATGACTACCTCATCTCTGTACCCCATACATACAGTTCATTGTAAGGTTCCTCAGTCGAGCAGTGAATTTCAAACACAGATTCAACCACAAAGACCAGGGAGGTTTTCCAAAGAAGGGCAGCTGTTGGCAGATGGGTAAAATAAAAAAAGCAGACAATGAATATCACTATGAGTTATTAATTACACTTTAGATCGTATATTAATACACATAGTCATTACAAAGAAACAGGCGTCCTTCCACTCAAAAATGTGGCAAAGAAACTCACTTTTTGTCCTGAATACAAAGCGTTATGTTTGTGGCAAATCCAACACAAGACATCACTGAGTACCACTCTGTAAGTGGTGTGTAACTGGTGGCAGGGAAGTCAGACCCAGGAGAGCAGAAATAGGTAATAGCCAGAGCAGTTTAATTACAAAACCAATGGCATCAAGAAAATAACAACTTGGGTACAAAACCCGACGCGTACCAGTCAACATGTGCACCAGCACTTACAAACAAACAATACCACACAAAGACATGGGTGGAAACAGAAGGTTAAATACACAACACGTAATGAGGGAATGAAAACCAGGTGTGTGGGAAAACAAGACAAAACAAATGGAAAATGAAAAATGGATCGGCAATGGCTAGTAGACCGGTGACTTCGACACTGCCCGAACAAGGAGAGGAACCGACTTCGGCAGAAGTCGTGACACACTCTTCATATTTTCAAGCAGGGTGGTTCTTGCATCATGTTATGCCTATGCTTGTCAATGGCACGGACGAAGGAGTTTTTTTGGGATAAAAATAAACTGAATTAAGGGAAGCAGAGGCAAAATTCTAGAGGTAAACCTTGTTCAGTCTGCTTTCCAACAGACACTGGGAGATGAATTCACCTTTCAGCAGGACAACAACCTAAAACACAAGACCAAATATACATTTGAGTTGCTTACCAAGACAACGATGAATGCTCCTGAGTGGCCAAGTTACAGTTATGACTTAAATCGGCTTGAAAATCTATGGCAACACTTGAAAATGGCAGTCTAGCAATAATACACAACTAACTTAAAGAACAATTATACAATTTAGGTTTGCAAAGCTCTTAGAGACTTACCTAGAGAGCTGCCAAAGGTGATTCTAACAGTGGTGTGAATAGCTAGGTCAATTAAATATTTCTGTATTTCATTTTCAATGCATTGCAAAAATGTCAGAAAATAGATTTTCACTTTGTCATTATGGGGTATTTTGTGCAGATGGGAGAGATTTGTATTTCATGTTATCCATTTTGATTTCAGGCTGTAACACAACCAAATGTGAAATAGGTCAAGAGAAATGAATCCTTTCTGAAAGCACTGTATATACGTCGGACGGCCTAGGTATACACTTGTTGGGCCAAGCAACAATGTCAGTGTGGAAGACCAGAAAACACTTGATTCAGGGGACGGATTGTACACACCCCAGAGCTGTGCTGCTGTGGCTGGTACACACTGGAGCATGTATATGGGGGGCTATTCAACTGTCTCTAGGATTTTGTAGGGGTGTGGGTGAGGAAGGGGGATTGTACAGTGGATAATAAAGGGGAGTTTGTTTCTATATTTTCTAGGTCTGTTAAAATTAAGTTACATTTGTACTTTTAATTATATGCATTGCATTCGGAAAGTATTCAGACCCCTTGACTTTTTCAACATTTTGTTAAGTTACAGCCTTATTCGAAGAAAAATATTCCCACATTAATCTACACACATTACCCCATGATGACAAAGAAAAAAAATGTTTAAAAATATATATATTTTTGCTCCTTAAAAAAAAAAAAAACTGAAATATTACATTTACATAAGTATTCAGACCATTTACTCTGGACTTTGTTGAAGCACCTTTGGCAGCGATTACAGCGCTGCCAAAGTGATTATGGAAGACACTACAAGCATGGCACACTTGCATTTGGGGAGATTCTCTTATTCCTCTCTTTAGATAATCTCAAGCTTTGTCAGGTTGAATAGGGAGCGATGCTGCACAGCTATGTTCAGGTCTCTCTAGATATGTTCAATCAGGTTTAAGTCCAGGTACTGGCTGGCCCACTCAAGGACATTCAGAGACTTGTCCTGCGTTGTCTTGGCTGTGTGTGCTTAGGGTCGTTGTCCTGTTGGAAGGTGAACCTTTGCCTAGTCTGAGGTCCTGAGCCCTCTGGAGCAGGTTGTCATCAAGGATCTCACTGTAGTTTGGTCCGTTCACCTTTACCTTTATCCTGACTAGTCTAACAGTCCCTGCCGCTGAAAAACATCCTCACAGGACGATTCTGCCACCACCATGCATCAGTGCAGTGGATGGTGCCAGGTTTCCTTCAGACGTGACGCTTAGCATTCAGGCCAAAGACTTCAATCAGTCCAGAGAATCTTGTTTCTCATGGTCTGAGTGTCTTTAGGTGCCTTTCGGCAGACTCCGAGCGGGCTGTCATGTGCCTTTTACTGAGGAGGGGCTTCTGTCTGGCCACTCTACAATAAAGGCCCGATTGGAGAGCTGCAGAGATGGTTGTCCTTCTGGAAGATTCTCCCATCTCCACAGAAGAACCCTTGATGTCTGTCAGAGTGACCATTGGGTTCTATGTCACCTCCCTGACCATGGCCATTCTTCCCTATTTCTCAGTTTTTGCCGGGCGGCCAGCTCTAGGAAGAGTCTTGGTGGTTTCAAACTTTTTCAATGTAAGGATGATGGAGGTCCATGTGTTCTTGGGGACCTTCAATGCTGCAAAAATGTTTTGGTACCCTTCCCCAAATCTGTGCCTCGACACAATCCTGTCTTGGAGCTCTATGGACAATTCCTTCGACCTCATGGCTTGGTTTTTGCTCTGACATGCACTGTCAACTGTGGGACCTTATATAGACAGGTGTGTGCCTTTACAAATCATGTCCAATCAACCGACTTGACCACATGTGGGCTCCAAACAACTTGTAGAAACATCTCAAGGATGATCAATGGAAACAGGATGCACCTGAGCTCAATTTCGAGTCTCATAGCAATACTTATGTAAATAAGGTATTTCTGTTTTGAATTTGTAATGCATTTGCAAAAATGTCAAGAAACATGAAACCTGTTTCCGCTTTGTCATTATGGTGTGAAAAGGTGTCAGCACATTAACGGTGGGAATTAGCTCGCTGTGGACTACTGTACTCTACACTACACATACATACACAAACATCCACGCACACACATGTAGACTCTCACACACACATACAGACACACACGCACACAGACAGACAAGCATGAACGCACACACACACAGACACAGTCAGGCCATGCAGTGGCATGATACATTACTGTGTAATAATAGATATTGAAAAATACATGTTATACAAAACTGCTCAACTCAACTTAGAAAATATAATCAATATCACGATTCAGGATATGACCCAGATGCAGACACAGGAGGCGGATAAAGGGCAGGTCACAGGGGCAGGTAAAGGGCAGGTCACAGGGGCAGGTAAAGGGCAGGTCACAGGGGCAGGTAAAGGGCAGGTCACAGGGGCAGGTAAGGGGCAGGTCACAGGGGCAGGTAAAGGGCAGGTCACAGGGGCAGGTAAAGGGCAGGTCACAGGGGCAGGTAAAGGGCAGGTCACAGGGGCAGGTAAAGGGCAGGTCACAGGGGCAGGTAAAGGGCAGGTCACAGGGGCAGGTAAAGGGCAGGTCACAGGGGCAGGTAAAGGGCAGGTCACAGGGGCAGGTAAGGGGCAGGTCACAGGGGCAGGTAAAGGGCAGGTCACAGGGGCAGGTAAAGGGCAGGTCACAGGGGCAGGTAAAGGGCAGGTCACAGGGGCAGGTAAAGGGCAGGTCACAGGGGCAGGTAAAGGGGAGGTCGAGGGCAGCCAGTGGTTCGTAATCCAAGGCAGGGTTAAACAGGGACAGAACGGCAGGCAGGCTCAGGGTCAGGGCAGGAAGTAAGGTTAGATCCGGGAGACTGAAAAATGAACTTGAAAGCAGGCGAAATGGGAAACACTCTGGAAAGACCTGACAAGACATGACGAACTGGCAACAGACAAACAGAAAACGCAGGTATAAATACACAGTGGATAATGTGGAAAAATAGGAGACACTTGGTGGGCGGTGGAGACCCAAGACAGGTGAAACAGATCAGAGTGTGACAACCTAAGCTTATAAAAGTGTAATGTGTAAGTTATGCATATCCAAATGTATAAACTATGTGTATTTATATTACTGTACACAAGCTATGTGTAATTCCTCAAACACAAGGTATGCTAACTCAGAATATGTATGTAGGGCATACTGTACACGTATGTATACTGTACATACTCATAAAACATAAGCCATATCTATACAACACATTAACATACGTGAGAACAATGAGAAGTTCCATAATGTGGTCCCCCACCTTTTTCTCTCACCCTCTTCATCATGCGTCCCTCTCTTCCCTCCCTTCTTTCTATTCTTCTCTCTCTCCCAGGCCTCTCTGTGCAACACACCTGTGCCTCCCTTCTGTCTTCGAGGAGGGGATGGAGAGTGTCGGAGCTCGCCATAGGTGGGAGCGAAGCATTGGTGCGGTTTGGGCGTCGATGCCACATTTGCGAGTGAGAATACGTTGGGATCGGGTTGTGGAGAGGGGTGTGGAAGGGGGTGTGGGGAGAGGTGTGATCACGGTGGAGAAGACAGGAAAAGCATTCTCTATCACCTATTAAAGCCTCAGGTAGGGGGCCCAGATGAGGTAATAGATATCATTTCCATTCTGTGATTAATCCGCATCACAAAAAACACCCTATTCCCTATTCAGTGCATTACTTTTGAACAGGGCGCATAGGGCACTAGTAAAAAGTAGTGCACTAAATATAGAATAGGATGCCATTTGGTATGAAATCCTCATGTGACCCTGGTTCACTACCAGTGTTTATGCAATCCCAATGACAATTACTTAAAATTTAACAAAGAGATTAGATTTGACAGGTCAAAGATGAGACGTCATTACAAATTTTCTCTGGGAAAATGTTATTGTACTTTGAGTTCATGATTACTTTGTTCTGTGATGATTCTGGGGTTGTGAGGAGGCAGAGGGTGGAATCCTAACACGTGATAACATAATATAATTTTTTGGTCCTGAACTGTGCCAAATAATGACTATAAATGTAAGTGCATTAACACAGATCTGGCATAGAGGAGAGAGTGACAAAGAAACAGGAAGAGTGAGGAAGAAAGAAATTGATTCAGAGACAGAGACAGAGAGAAAGAGGGAGCTATAGAACATCAAAGAGATGCAGTAAGTACAAGCCTTTATGATGGAAGAGGAGCAGGAGAAGCGGGAGAGGCCTCCATTGATGGCACCACTTGCTCCAGGGAGATATAGGGTGGGGTCCTGTAATCTTTCCAGTTTAAGCAAACAATTAGCATATGTTCGTAGATTAGAAGCCCCCCCCCCAGACCTCCAATCCCTACGTTGTCCTGGGGAGACCCCCAGCCCAGCCACCCATGTTTCTGTGGTGGTGGTGGTGGTGGTGGTGGTGGTGGTGGGGTTTGTTCAGTCAGTCAGCCAGTCAGTCACCTGGGTCCGGGAGGACAGCTGCGGATGATGAATTGTTCATTTGTTCTGTCCTCGCAGGGGAGAGACCCCCAGGCCATTACACAGGCCAGCATATGCACCACAATTTTAGAAAGCAACCCCCTCCCTTCAACCATCTCCTATTCACATCCTACAAACCATAGAGCAATGGAGGCATGGGAAAGCAGGGGGAGGCAGGGATCCCAGACCCCATATTTGATGTGCGTCAGGGGGTCACAGAAGGTCATGTCTGGGGGTCTGGAGAGAGGAGGAGAATGGAGACATAGCCCCAAAACCTAACCCCGGGGTAGAGGACTGACTGTCTACGCACCCAACAGACACGCACACACAAAGACATATAGAGAAACACAAACACACACAAAGACATATGGAGACCCACACACACACACACACACACACACACACACACACACACACACAAACCCATTACTCACAGACAAATAGATTCTGCGCTAGGATGCACTCGTGACCACGGGATGAAATTCCTATTAAAGATAGCGATCACAAGCCGAAAGCTTACAGGCTACATTCACCTTGAAGCTAACACTACTACAGCACTGGCATTCAAAATACAGTCTCAGTGACTTCATAACACATATTGATTCAACTCCCACTTTATGCTCACTGATTGTTGTTGGTATAAATGTCATTCGGGGGAAAAAGGCAAGGGGCCATGATATCAAATTGTCACATTAAACACATTCAACGCTTTCCAGGGGAGCGGAGGGGCGCCTTTGTCCAAAATGGCACCCTATTCCCTATAGGCTCTGGTCAAATGTAGTGCACTATATAGTGAATAGGGTACAATTTGTGAAGTGTGTGAAGACATGTAGTGGAAGCTCGAGATGGGCAGTGGTGTATAAATATGTAGTGAAGACCAGGGAGAGTAGAGGCCTTTTTCTAAATCAGCTGGATATATGAAAGCAGATTGATCTGGGTGCCTTTGAAAATGACCTTCTCTTAACTAGCCCCTGCAGATGGATTTGTAATCCTTTCCTGATCACTAAAGACCCCTGTAACTATATCTCGTTTCAGTCATAGTAAACACGCTATTCTATACCCCTGTGATCACTCCATTTTCAACGGGTCACTTTTACTCTTCATGACGCAAACTGATGATTTTTCACATTCTCCTTGAATCCTCATTGTTCCACAAAGGACATGTATTGCATTGGGTTATGCATGTTTACAACTAACAGTATAACACACTGTTCGTCACTGCAAATTGAAAACACTTTGTCATTATGGAATTCCCATGCAAGGAAAGGTCAACATTCTGTAACCAGACAGACAAATAAGACATCATCGATCTCCGGTGACCGGACAGGCAAATAGACCCAGGACATCATCTAATGGCTGCTTATCTGACCTCTGACCTCTGACCTAACAGCGCGATGTCAACCCAGAGCATACCAGACTGCTTTTCTCTACCCCATCTCCGGATTCCTACTGCAAGCTCTGAACCTTTACTCCAGATCATCACAGCTGCTATCCGAGTGGCTACTCCTGGCTAACGACTCTGTCCTGAAGCAAGCACCAGTTAGCCTGGAGCTAGCCTCGAACTAGGCCCATCTCCCGGCTAGCCAAAGAGATCCATCAAGCAATTCCTGGGCTTCAATTACGTCTTTCGCCAATTGGCCTAGACCTTTTATTGCCGACACGGAGCCCCACCGATCCATCACGACTGGTCTGCCGACGTAACCGTCTGAGGGGGTTTCAACAGGCTCTCCCAATTGTGACGTTCCCCTTAGGCTCATCTCCTAGACTGCAGCTTGCCCCGGCCTGCTAGCTGTGCCTCCAGCTCGCCTAGCTACTCACTGGACCCTGTGATCACCCGGCTACACATGCCTCTCCCTAATGTCAATGTGCCTTGTCTATTGCTGTTTTGGTTAGTCATTTTTGTCTTATTTCACTGTAGAACCTCCAACCCTGCTCAATATGCCTTGGCCAGTCCTTATGTTCCACCCCCCACACATGCAGTGACCGCACCTGGCTAAAATGTTGCCTCTGGAGACAAAACCTCTTTCATCATCACTCGATGCCTAGGCTTACTGTACTCCACTGTACTCACATCCTACCATAACCTTGTCTACATTATGGTTTGAATCTATTCTTCCGTGCCAAGAAACCTACTCCTTTTACTCTCTGTTCCAAACGCACTAGACTACCAGTTCTTTTAGCATTTAGCCGTACTCTTATCCTACTCCTCCTCTGTTCCTCTGGTGATGTAGAGGTTAACCTCTGTGGCCCCCAGCATCACTCCCACTCCCCAGGCACTCTCATTTGTTGACTTCTGTAACCGTAAAAGCATTGGTTTCATGCATGAGCCTCCTCCCTAAGTTTGTTTTATTCACTGCTTTAGCACACTCTGCCAACATGGATGTCCTAGCCGTGTCTGAATCCTGGCTTAGGAAGGCCACCAAAAATCCTGAAATTTCCATCCCTAACTATAACATTTTCTGACAAGATAGAGCTGCCAAAGGGGGCGGAGTTGCAATCTACTGCAGAGATAGCCTGCAGAGTTCTGTCATACTATCCAGGTCTGTGCCTAAACAATTTGAGCTTCTACTTTTAAAAATCCAACTTTCCAGAAACAAGTCTCTCACCGTTGCCTCTTTTTATAGACCCCCTTCAGCCCCCAACTGTGTCCTGGACACCATATTTTAATTGATCGCCCCCCCCATCTATCTTCAGAGTTCGTACTGTTAGGTGACCTAAACTGGGACATACTTAACACCCCAGCCGTCCTACAATCTAAGCTAGATGCCATCAATCTCAGACAAATTATCAAGGAATCTACCAGGTACAACCCTAAATCCGTAACCATGGGCACCCTCTTAGATATCATCCTGACCAACTTGGCCTCTAAATACACCTCTGCTGTCTTCAAATATGATCTCAGCGATCACTGCCTCATTGCCTGCGTGCGTAATGGGTCCGCGGTCAAACGACCACCCCTCATCACTGTCAAACACTCCCTAAAACACTTCAGCGAGCAGACCTTTCTAATCGACCTGGCCCGGGTATCCTGAAAAGATATTGACCTCATCCCGTCAGTAGAGGATGCCTGGTTGCTCTTCAAAAGTGCTTTCCTCTCCATCTTAAATAAGCATGCCCCATACAAAAAATGTAGAACTAAGAACAGAAATAGACCTTGGTTCCCCACAGAATTGACTACCCTTGACCTTCACAAAAACATCCTGTGGCGGACTGCAATAGCATCAAATAGCCCACACAATATGCAACTTTTCAGGGAAGTCAAGAACCTATATACTCAGTCAGTTAGGAAAGCTAAGGCCAGCTTTTTCAAACAGAAATTTGCTTCCTGTAGCACTAATTCCCAAAAGTTTTGGGACACTGTAAAGTCCATGGAGAATAAGAGCACCTCCCTACTCCCAGCTGCCCACTGCACTGAGGATAGGAAACAATGTTACCACGGATAAATCTACGATAATCTATCATTTCAATAAGCATTTCTCCACAGCTTGCCATGCTTTCCACCTGGCTACCCCAACCCCGGCCAACATCTCAGCACCCCCTGCAGCAACTTTCTCCACTATACACTCTGGTTTCCGAACTGGTCATGGGTGCACCTCAGCCACGCTCAAGGTCCTAAACGATATCATAACCACCATCGATAAAATACATTAATATGCAGCCATCTTCATCGACCTGGCCAAAGCTTTTGAATCTGTCAATCACCGCATTCTTATCAGCAGACTCAATCATTTTGGCTTCTCAAATGACTGCCTCACCTGGTTCACCAACTACTTCTCAGATAGAGTTCAGTATGTCAAATCGGAGGGCCTGTTGTCTGGACCTCTGGCAGTCTCTATGGGGGTGCCACAGGGTTCACTTCTCGGGCTGACTCTTTTCTCTTTATATATTAATGATGTCGCTTCTGGTGATTCTCTGATCCACCTCTACGCAGATGACACCATTCTGGCCCTTCTTTGGACACTCTGCTAACAAACCTCCAAACAAGCTTCAACGCCATACAACACTCCTTCCGTGGCCTCCAACTGCTTTTAAATGCTAGTAAAACGAAGTGCATGCTCTTCAACTGATGGCTGCCCGCACCCTCCCGCCCGACTAGCATCACTACTCTGGATAGTTCTGACCTAGAATATGTGGACACATATCCGTCGCCAAACCCATCTATAAGTCTTTGTTAGGTTAAGGCCTGCCTTATCTCAGCTCACTGGTCACCATAGCAACACCACCTGTAGCACACGCTCCAGCAGGTATATTGCAATGGTCATCCTCAAAGCCAACACTTCCTTTGGCTGCCTTTCATTCCAGTTCTCTGCCGCCAATGATTGGAACAAATTGCAAAAATCTCTGAAGCTGGAGTCTTATATCTCCCTCTCTAACATTAAGCATCAGCTGTCAGAGCAGCTTACCGATCGATCACTGTACCTGTACACAGCCAATCTGTAAATAGCATACCCGACTACCTCATCACAATATCATTACTTACCCTTTTGCTATTTTGCACCCCAGTATCTCTGCTTGCACATCATCATATGCACATCTATCATTCCAGTGTTAATGCTAAATTGTAATTATTTTCACCTCTATGGCCTATTTATTGCCTACCTCCCTACTCTTCTACATTTGCACACACTGTTCATAGATTTTTCTATTTTTATTTTATTTTGTGTTGATGACTGTACGTTTGTTTTTGTGTAACTCTGTGTTGTGATTTTGTCGCACTGCTTTGCTTTATCTTGGCCAGGTCGCAGTTGTAAATGACAACTTGTTCTCAACTGGCCTACCTGGTTAAATAAAGGTGAAATATATATATATTGTTTAAATAACATATGTCAGTGTCACTGGTCATATTCAAGTTTTAGGAGCTTTCCAGACGGTTGCTATGGAGACCTCCGGGTCCATTTATGATGACCTCACATGACTTTAGAATACATCTGCCACCAAAATAGATATGTCAATTTGGTTTTAAATAAATATTTCAACAATGGGATGCCTTTCTGGTTAGACAGTCTGAACAAATCACACTCCCTGACCAGAAAGCTAATGTAGGGAATCCTATAGCACAAGACATATTACTCATATGTACACTGCAAGGCTGTGACAATATTTTGGAATAATGGTAATTTGTCAGTCAAATGACCACAGTGACCATTATAATCATTCTCCTCTCCTCTTCTCCTGACTGTCAGAGTGTGTCCTGTTTTTGGTAAGCAATTGGGTGCATGTATTTCATGATACTTGTTTGCTACAAAACCTTGCTGAAACAAGGAGCAACAAAGTTTCTTCACGTTGTAAAGAGTCCAACAGACTCATCCGCACTTCGGGTTCCAAAATTAGAAAACTGTCTAGTTTGGCTCCTCGTCTGTCCTTATATTGGCTGCTAGGTATGATCCAAGCTACTTCACTGCTTGGTTTTGGGTAAAGTTTGTCATTTTTAAAAGTTCATTTAAAAAAAGTTTATGACGATTATTCTATTTTCCTGACGGTCTTCATCCATAATCGGTGGTTCATACAATTACTGTGCCATCCCAACTCATATAGTTTCTAAATATAGTGTACCTCATTATTTTACTAACAAAGCATGGCTTTACCTCCCTTTATACTTTTATTCCCTTTAACACTTTATAAATATGACAAAACCAGTTTTTAGGGCCCTGTTCCGGCTTGATCCAGGTTGTCTCAGGTTGCTCCAGGTTTTTCCGGACTGATTTGAGTCATTACAGGGATGATTCATTCCTTGTGTGTGTGTGTGTGTGTGTGTGTGTCTGTCATTTGTTGTGAAGCTAAGCCATGCTAATAAAGTTCTGAACTTTAAGAATAGGAAGGATAAGAACATTCAAAAATTATGAAAACAAATAATCAGTATTAATTCACCTTTGACTCTGTAATTCGGATGGGACCAGGCTCACGTCTGTTAACAACCACAATAAACAGGTATATGAGAGAAAGAATGAAAGAAACAGAAAAAAGAGATGAAGTAGAAGATGAGAATAATATTTCCATGGCTGATCTGCTGGAGCAGTTTTCAGGAGGTTAAGGCGAAGAGCAATCCAGCAGTATAGTCCTGGATCAAAGTCTTTGAGATATGGATCCTGGGGCTCTCCCTCTCTCAGTACCCAGCTTAACTATCATACCCGTGGACAGACAGATCAATACACCTTCTTTCTTTCCCTCCGTCTTCAAGGAGAGTTTTTGGCAGAGCTTTCATGGGGTCCTCGTGCTCTGCTCTAATGACATGGTGGGAGCCTGATCAGTTAGACTCCGGGGTTAGCTCCCACAGCACCACATTTTGATGGATTGAATGTGGTGAATATTTTGTATATATGTGAGTATGGTCTGGGTTATTAAAATTATCTTGTGAATACATATACTGTACATTATAGATTAGAATGGATATTATGGAGAATGAATGGAGAAATTATAAGTAGTTGATATTTAGTTTGGACGGGGATATTGGATGTTGGTGTAGTCACGCTTATATTTACAGACTCAATTATTTTCTGTTGGCACAGGTGATTGCTTATTTTTCTTAGAAATCTGTAAGGCAAACAAAGCAAGCAACATAATATGAATTTCAGGAATAAAGTCTGCTGTGTACTGAATTGGACTTTGATGTTCAACCGGATGCATTAATGTACTGATCGATACCATTAACGTTGAAGGAAAAAAACTTGGGCCTGGAACCTGTGTGTCGGACTCTCCCTTTTGAAAACCATTAGACCCACCAACCAGCTCTGTCTGTGTCTAAAATGGCACCATATTCCCTACATACAGTGGCTTGCAAAAGTATTCACTCCCTTTGCATTTTTCCTATTTTGTTGCCTTACAACCTGGAATTAAAAGGGATTTTGGGGGAGTTTGAATCATTTGATTTACACAACATGCCGACCACTTTGAAGATGCTAAATATATTTTATTGTGACACAAACAAGAAATAACACAAAAAAACTGAAAACTTGAGCGTGCACAACTATTCACCCCCCGAAGTCAATACCTTGTAGAGTCACCTTTTGCAGCAATTATGGCTGCAAGTCTCTTGGGGTATGTCTCTATAAGCCTGGCACATCTGGCCGCTGGGATTAATGCCCATTCTTCAAGGCAAAACTGCTACAGCTCTTTCAAGTTGGATGGGCTCTACTGGTGTACAGCAATTTTTAAGTCATACTACCGATGTTCAAATGGATTGAGGTCTGGGATTTGACTAGGCCATTCCAAGACATTTAAATGTTTCCCATTAAACCACTCAAACGTTGCTTTAGCAGTATGCTTAGGTTCCATTGTCCTACTGGAAGGTGAACCTCAGTCTGAAACAGGTTTCCCTCAAGAAATTCCCTGTATTTAGCGCCATCCATCATTCCTTCAATTCTGACAAGTTTCCCAGTCTCTGCCGATGAATAACATCCCCACAGCATGCTGCCACGACCATGCTTCACTGTGGGGATGGTGTACTCGGGGTGATGTGAGGTGTTGGGTTTGCACCATACAAAACATTTTCCTTGATGGCCAAAAAGCTCTGTTTTAGTCTCATCTGACCAGAGTACCTTCTTCCATATGTATGTGGAGTCTCCCTACATTAATTTTGGTGAACACCCAAAGTGTTTGCTTATTTCTTTCTGTAAGCAATGCTTTTTTTCTGGCCACTCTTCTTTAAAGCCCAGCTCCATGGAGTGTATGGCTTAAAGTGGTCCTATGGACAGATACTCCAATCTCCGCTGACTAAACTTCCGGCGCCGACAGAGATGGCCGCCTCGCTTCGCGTTCCTAGGAAACTATGCAGTTTTTTGTTTTTTTACGTGTTATTTCTCACACTAGTACCCCAGGTCATCTTAGGTTTCATTACATACAGCCGAGAAGAACTACTGAATATAAGATCAGCGTCAACTCACCATCAGTACGACCAAGAATATGTCTTTCGCGATGCGGATCCTGTGTTCTGCCTTACAACCAGTGTAACGGAGTGGATTACAT
The DNA here is from genome assembly GCF_018296145.1 of Oncorhynchus tshawytscha. Lineage (NCBI taxonomy): Eukaryota > Metazoa > Chordata > Actinopteri > Salmoniformes > Salmonidae > Oncorhynchus > Oncorhynchus tshawytscha. Next base: position 16,417,956 of record NC_056436.1, on the reverse strand, counting down.
GCAGCGACCCCAAAAAACGACTCAGAAAAAGAGGGAAACGAAGCGGCCTTCTGGTCAGACTCCGGAGACGGGCACATCGTGCACCACTCCCTAGCATTCTTCTCGCCAATGTCCAGTCTCTTGACAACAAGGTTGATGAAATCCGAGCAAGGGTAGCATTCCAGAGGGACATCAGAGACTGCAACGTTCTCTGCTTCACGGAAACATGGCTAACCGGAGAGACGCTATCCGAAGCGGTGCAGCCAGCGGGTTTCTCCACGCATCGCGCGGACAGAAACAAACATCTTTCTGGTAAGAAGAGGGGCGGGGGCATATGCCTTATGACTAACGTGACATGGTGTGATGACAGAAACATACAGGAACTCAAATCCTTCTGTTCACCTGATTTAGAATTCCTCACAATCAAATGTAGACCGCATTATCTACCAAAAGAATTCTCTTCGATTATAATCACAGCCGTATATATCCCCCCCCAAGCAGACACATCGATGGCTCTGAACGAACTTTATTTAACTCTCTGCAAACTGGAAACGATTTATCCGGAGGCTGCATTCATTGTAGCTGGGGATTTTAACAAGGCTAATCTGAAAACAAGACTCCCTAAATTTTATCAGCATATCGATTGCGCAACCAGGGGTGGAAAGACCCTGGATCACTGCTATTCTAACTTCCGCGATGCATATAAGGACTTGCCCCGCCCCCCTTTCGGAAAAGCTGACCACGACTCCATTTTGTTGATCCCTGCCTACAGACAGAAACTAAAACAAGAAGCTCCCACGCTGAGGTCTGTCCAACGCTGGTCCGACCAAGCTGACTCCACACTCCAAGACTGCTTCCATCACGTGGACTGGGAGATGTTTCGTATTGCGTCAGACAACAACATTGACGAATACGCTGATTCGGTGTGCGAGTTCATTAGAACGTGCGTTGAAGATGTCGTTCCCATGGCAACGATTAAAACATTCCCTAACCAGAAACCTTGGATTGATGGCAGCATTCGTGTGAAACTGAAGGCACGAACCACTGCTTTTAATCAGGGCAAGGTGTCTGGTAACATGACTGAATACAAACAGTGCAGCTATTCCCTCCGCAAGGCTATCAAACAAGCTAAGCGCCAGTACAGAGACAAAGTAGAATCTCAATTCAACGGCTCAGACACAAGAGGCATGTGGCAGGGTCTACAGTCAATCACGGACTACAGGAAGAAACCCAGCCCAGTCACGGACCAGGATGTCTTGCTCCCAGGCAGACTAAATAACTTTTTTGCCCAATTTGAGGACAATACAGTGCCACTGACACGGCCTGCAACGAAAACATGCGGTCTCTCCTTCACTGCAGCCGAAGTGAGTAAGACATTTAAACGTGTTAACCCTCGCAAGGCTGCAGGCCCAGACGGCATCCCCAGCCGCGCCCTCAGAGCATGCGCAGACCAGCTGGCCGGTGTGTTTACGGACATATTCAATCAATCCCTATACCAGTCTGCTGTTCCCACATGCTTCAAGAGGGCCACCATTGTTCCTGTTCCCAAGAAAGCTAAGGTAACTGAGCTAAACGACTACCGCCCCGTAGCACTCACATCCGTCATCATGAAGTGCTTTGAGAGACTAGTCAAGGACCATATCACCTCCACCCTACCTGACACCCTTGACCCACTCCAATTTGCTTACCGCCCAAATAGGTCCACAGACGATGCAATCTCAACCACACTGCACACTGCCCTAACCCATCTGGACAAGAGGAATACCTATGTGAGAATGCTGTTCATCGACTACAGCTCGGCATTCAACACCATAGTACCCTCCAAGCTCGTCATCAAGCTCGAGACCCTGGGTCTCGACCCCGCCCTGTGCAACTGGGTTCTGGACTTCCTGACGGGCCGCCCCCAGGTGGTGAGGGTAGGCAACAACATCTCCTCCCTGCTGATCCTCAACACTGGGGCCCCACAAGGGTGCGTTCTGAGCCCTCTCCTGTACTCCCTGTTCACCCACGACTGTGTGGCCATGCACGCCTCCAACTCAATCATCAAGTTTGCGGACGACACAACAGTGGTAGGCTTGATTACCAACAACGACGAGACGGCCTACAGGGAGGAGGTGAGGGCCCTCGGAGTGTGGTGTCAGGAAAATAACCTCACACTCAACGTCAACAAAACTAAGGAGATGATTGTGGACTTCAGGAAACAGCAGAGGGAACACCCCCCCATCCACATCGATGGAACAGTAGTGGAGAGGGTAGCAAGTTTTAAGTTTCTCGGCATACACATCACAGACAAACTGAATTGGTCCACTCACACAGACAGCATCGTGAGGAAGGCGCAGCAGCGCCTCTTCAACCTCAGGAGGCTGAAGAAATTCGGCTTGTCACCAAAAGCACTCACAAACTTCTACAGATGCACAATCGAGAGCATCCTGGCGGGCTGTATCACCGCCTGGTTTGGCAACTGCACCGCCCTCAACCGTAAGGCTCTCCAGAGGGTAGTGAGGTCTGCACAACGCATCACCGGGGGCAAACTACCTGCCCTCCAGGACACCTACACCACCCGATGCTACAGGAAGGCCATAAAGATCATCAAGGACATCAACCACCCGAGCCACTGCCTGTTCACCCCGCTGTCATCCAGAAGGCGAGGTCAGTACAGGTGCATCAAAGCTGGGACCGAGAGACTGAAAAACAGCTTCTATCTCAAGGCCATCAGACTGTTAAACAGCCACCACTAACATTGAGTGGCTACTGCCAACACACTGTCAATGACACTGACTCTACTCCAGCCACTTTAATAATGGGAATTGATGGGAAATGATGTAAATATATCACTAGCCACTTTAAACAATGCTACCTTATATAATGTTACTTACCCTACATTATTCATCTCATATGCATACGTAGATACTGTACTCTATATCATCGACTGCATCCTTATGTAATACATGTATCACTAGCCACTTTAACTATGCCACTTGGTTTACATACTCATCTCATATGTATATACTGTACTCGATATCATCTACTGTATCTTGCCTATGCTGCTCTGTACCATCACTCATTCATATATCCTTATGTACATATTCTTTATCCCCTTACACTGTGTATAAGACAGTAGTTTTTTTGGAATTGTTAGTTAGATTACTTGTTCGTTATTACTGCATTGTCGGAACTAGAAGCACAAGCATTTCACTACACTCGCATTAACATCTGCTAACCATGTGTATGTGACAAATAAAATTTGATTTGATTTGATTTGGAGCTTTGCAGCTCCTTCAGGGTTATCTTTGGTCTCGTTGTTGCCTAACTGATTAATGCCCTCCTTGCCTGGTCTGTGAGTTTGGTGGGCGGCCCTCTCTTGGCAGGTTTGTTGTGGTGCCATATTCTTTCAATTTTTTTAAACAATAGATTTAATGCTGCTCTGTGGGATGTTCAAAGTTTCTGATATGTTTTTATAACTCAACACTGATCTGTACTTCTCCACAACTTTGTCCCTGACCTATTTGGAGAGCTCCTTGGTTTTCATGGTGCCGCTTGCTTGGTGGTGCCCCTTGCTTAGTGGTGTTGCAGACTCTTGGGCCTTTCAGAACAGGTGTATATATACTGAGATCATGTGAAACTTAGATTGCACACAGGTGGTCTTTATTTAACTAATTATGTGACTTCTGTGGGTAATTGGTTGCACCAGATCTTATTTAGGTGCTTCATAGCAAAGGGGGTGAATACATACAGTGGGGCAAAAAAGTATTTAGTCAGCCACCAATTGTGCAAGTTCTATCACTTAAAAAGATGAGAGAGGCCTGTGATTTTAATCATAGGTACATTTCAACTATGACAGACAAAATGACAAAAAAAAATCCAGAAAATTACATTGTAGGATTTTTAATGAATTTATTTGCAAATTATGGTGGAAAATAAGTATTTGGTCAATAACAAAAGTTTATCAATAACAAAAGTATATGCATGCACCACAAGTCATTTTTTTCATTTCACTTCACCAATTTGCACTATTTTGTGTATGTCTGTTACATGAAGTCCAAATAAAAATGCATTTAAATTACAAGTTGTAATGCAACAAAATAGGAAAAATGTCAAGGGGGATGAATACTTTTGCAAGGCACTGTAGTGCACTACTTTTGACCAGAGTCCCATGGGCCATTGTCAAATGTAGAGCACTATATAAGGAATAGGTTGCCATTTGCAACACAGATACACTCTCTCTCAGTGGTCATCAAACAGGGCTATGATTTGACCTAAGGTGAATATTACATCAAAGATAGGTATTTTGTCTTTCAGTAGTGATTTTCTGTATTTTTTTCAGCATCTATAGTAGCAGTTGTAGTAGAAGTTGTTTTGAAAGGAAGAGAGAGGAGGAGGAGGAAGGTGAGGAAGAGGATGAGGAAGATAAAGAAAAGGAGGAGGAGGGGAGGAGGAGGAGGTGGAGGAGGAGGAGGAGGAGTGTTCTGTTAAATAGATCAATGCACCTTTAGCTCACAGCTGGTACAAATGCTACAATTTTGCAATATATATTGCCAGGTATCCAGTATTGCAGATAATCTTCAGAATTAAGATCGTCTTTACACTTCAACATACAAATGATTATCTTATTCACTTATTTTCCCCACTGTTGAGAAGCACTGTCCGGTATAACAATCCACAATGCTGAAATCAAGCAGTGGATCCTTGCTTCTTAAATCAGCTGCATGGGGAATGAACAGCCAAAGGGTTCTGTGGAAACGGTGTCATTCATACCCTCCATAGGGCTCTGGTGAATGTACAGAATTGGGTGCCATTTGAGATGCATATTGAGTGTCTCAGTCAATGTGGTGTGACTGGGATGGATGTATCTCTCTCCTGGCATTGTAAGCCCAGGCAGTATGTCCTCCAGGAGGGGACTGGCAGTGCATGTAAAGCTTGGTGGCTCGCTAGGCTCCATGCATCTTTACAGGTTACAGGAATGTGTCAGCAGTAATCTGTTGGCCAGCCATCACTGGAAATGTAAAATGGCAAACTAATGAAAGCATTGTGATACTCTGTGGCAAGGAGAGGGAGAGTTGGATTCAATTGTGTCTATTTAATGCAGCTGTGTCGGGGCTCTCTGACTGGGGTTACGGAGAGAATAAGAATTTGTCTCTGGTGAGATCACCACTCTGTTGGTGTTGATTAATGAGGATCTTTGCGATTGCTTTTTAAGTAAACAGAAGTGGCCAAGAATGAGGTTTAATGACCCTCTGTGTGTAAGCGCTGGCCAAAGACAGCCGTTTGGTTTCAATTAGGTCCGCTGCAGAGGGGAGAGGAGGGGAGAGGAAAGATGGCAGTGTCGCCCACTCTGTATTACCAGAGTAATCTCCCTCATCCCAGTGTCTTCAGCGGCGCCTACCAGCCAGCTTCTCCAGCTCTGAGTGTGAAATGAAATGTGAACACTGACCAACTGGAAGGTATAGAACACAGTCAAAGTCCACTTTGTATGAGTTAGTTTGGGTGCTAGGTGACTTAATTTCCCCCTGTCTCTCTCTGTGACCTGGAGAAGGGGAGAGAACGCTGTCCGAAGCAGCAGTGGTGTAAACAGCGCCTGTAGGATGGGGTGCCACTCTTCTCGGAGGTTTGGGGTACAGCTCATTGCTTGGAGAGAGAGCAGTAATCCGATACTGAGTGAGTGCCAGGGACCCCACTGGGTGCTTATTTCAGTGGCTTACATTTAGGAGAACATTAGAAGACTGCTGCTAAAGGTCTTATGCCACAGTGGCCACCTCTGCTATGTGCTGCTACTGTATGTACTGCCGGGATGCACCGTATTTCCTACATAACCAGAGCACTATGATATCAGGGAAAGAAAGAGGCACCAATTGGTATTTTCTAGCTCAGGCGAGATATATATTAGTATATTTAAGGAGTCTCAGTGTAATGTATGAGATGGAATTTTAAAAAGCTTTGAACAGCCTCCAATAAATGAAACTATTTCATAAAAGGGGAAACACAACTAGCTCACTGGCCCTAAACATTTTAAATCAAACCCTGCACTTTTAAAAATAAACTATTGAACATTGTTCCTAATAAAAATGAAAGCGTTTAACTCTATAGCATTTAGCTACAATTATTCTTTCACATAAGAGGAACCACCCTCTATGATGTGGTATTACAATATCTAAATAAAGCAGATGATTGATTTAGTGCATACTGTCCGTCATGTGTTCTTAAGTCAAGGCAGCTGTTCTGAGTGCTCTATGCTTCTGAAGTAGAGCTATGATACCATAACACAGCCATTTCTCCAGTCGTATAGTTCTCACATGCTGTTCGGTAAACTCTTGACACATCCCAAATGCCACCCTATTCCCTTTATTGTGCACTACTTTTGACCAGGGCTCATAGGGCTTGGTTGTGGAATATATGGAAAAGGGTGCTATTTGGAATGCCCTGTTAGAGGCTATATTTCCTGATCCTGATTTGCTGCTGTCATTCTTTAACCTTTCGAGATTCATTTTTTATTTCAACATTCAAACTGCTTTTCTTCTTAATTATTTTTGGCTAGGTATCACATGGAATGGTAAGATGGAATCATTCATTTTTATAACAAAACAATGCAACAATGCCCTATAACCTGTGTCTGCACTTTCTAATGTAGCTGGGACTGCAGTATGGAGACTAGTGATCAAACTTGATTTTCATGTGTTTTGAATTGACAGATGACTTCAAGGCCTATTAAACAAATTGGGAGACTCCACACACACACGCACACGCACACGCACACACACACACACACACACACACACACACACACACACACACACACACACACACACACACACACACACACACACACACACACACACACACACACACACACACACACACGCATGCATGGACACACATACATGCACACATGCCATCTCTGGGCGTTAATCTCAGTTTTAGGCCAAGGCAGCATCGCTCTCTCTCTCCCTCTCTGTGGGCTTCTCATTACACACTGTTCAGAAATCATTACGAATTAGGCCAGGACCAAAACCCAGAGGAGAGGGGGTCTAGATGCCTGGTAATAACTGTGTTTGCACCCCACTGAAAGACGGGTGCAGGGCAGCCCCCTCTGCCAAACACGACCACAGAGCAGCTCCCTGCTACACTGGATATATCTCTCTCGTCTGCACCAGTGAGTTGATCAAAGTTACAGAACAAAACAAAAAAATTGCCATTAAATCCATCAGTTTAAGCTACAGATATCTGGCTTTTTGCATTGGCAGCGTCTCAATCTTCCGCATCTGTGGCTAAAGGTGGTAGTGCTAGAGTGGCGTTTGTCAGACAGTGAGACATCCTGTAAATCGGTCTTCTCACTTACTGTAAATGTCTGTAGCTTCTGAACTATGACCACTCTACGGAAAGGGGAGACGCGCATGTGTAGCTCTATGACCCCCACAAGTGTCACGGGACTCATTTGAAGATAACCAGTACCAGTTTTAAAAAATGAATGGAAGTCTGTAGGTAGTTTTGTGCCTAACCAAAAAATGGGGTTAAATATGTGTTAAAAAAACGATATAAATATATATATATATATATATATAAAATATATATACAGTACCAGTCAAAAGTTTAGACAGACCTACTCATTCAAGGGTTTTCCTTCATTTTTTATTATTTTCTACATTAAATAACATATATGGAATAATAGTAGTAACCAAAAAAGTGTTAAATAAATCTAAATATATTTAAGATTCTTCAAAGTAGCTGTAACGTCGGGTGAGTGATGAGTGAGGAGTCAAATGCAGAGAGCGAAGTGAACGGAAAAAACGCTTTAATGTCCTTCAAAACGTAACAGGTCCAAACATGGGTCAATGCCCTAAAACACTGGCGCTAAACAAACCCAAAACCTAGTTACAAACAGTGGACAGCGAAAACCCAAAACAAACACGATACATCACCAAACGTAACAACCAACAAACCTGCACAAACACCAGCGGGCAAAACAAACTTAAATAACACCCATCCCAAAACCCCAACAAGGAACAGGTGAAAACAATCAGACAGAAACAAACGAAGAGGAAAAAGGGATCGGTGGCAGCTAGTAGACGACGAGCGCCGAGCTCCACCCGAACAGGAAGGGGAGCCCCCTTCGGTGGTATTCGTGACAGTAGCCACCCTTTGCCTTGATGACAGCTTTGCACACTCTTGGCATTCTCTCAGCCAGCTTCATGAGGTATGTACCTGGAATTCATTTCAATTAACAGGTGTGCCTTGTTAAAAGTTAATTTGTGGAAATGATTTTCTTCTTAATATGTTTGAGACAATCAGTCGTGTTGTGACAAGGTAGGGGTGGTATACAGAAGATATCCAACTTATGACAAGAACAGCAAATCCAACTTATGACAAGAACAGCAAATCCAACTTATGACAAGAACAGCAAATCCAACTTATGACAAGAACAGCAAAGAGAAACGGCAGTCCATCATAACTTTAATTTGTCCATCAAATTTGAATGTTTCTTCAAGTGCAGTTGCAAAAACCATCATGCGCTATGATGAAACTGGCTCTTACGGGGACCGCCACAGGAAAGGAAGATCCATAGTTACCTCTGCTGCAGAGGATGAATTCATTAGAGTTAACTGCACCTCAGATTGCAGCCCCAATAAATGCTTAACAGTTCAAGTAACAGACACATATAACCATCAACTGTTCAGAGGAGACTGTGTAAATCAGGCCTTCATGGTAAAATTGCTGCAAAGAAACCACTGCTAAAGGACACCAAAAATAAGAAGAGACTTGCTTGGGCCAAACAACACAAGCAATGGACATTAGACCTGTGGAAATCTGTCCTTTGGTCTGATGAGTCCAAATCTGTGATTTTTGGCTCTAACCGCTGTGTCTTTGGAAGACACAGAATAGGTGAACGGATGATCTCCGTGTGTGGTTCCCACTGCTCTAACCGCTGTGTCTTTGTGATTCACTCTGTACCCAATACCACCAACACCCAATATTCACTCTGTACCCAATACCACCAACATATTCACTCTGTACCCAATACCACCAACATATTCACTCTGTACCCAATATATTCACTCTGTACCCAATACAACCAACATATTCACTCTGTACACCCAATCTGTACCCAATACCACCAACATATTCACTCTGTACCCAATACAACCAACATATTCACTCTGTACCCAATACCACCAACATATTCACTCTGTACCCAATACCACAAACATATTCACTCTGTGCCCAATACAACCAACATATTCACTCTGTACCCAATACCACCAACATATTCACTCTGTACCCAATACCACCAACATATTCACTCTGTACACTCTGTACCCAATACCACCAACATATTCACTCTGTACACTCTGTACCCAATACCACCAACATATTCACTCTGTACCCAATACCACCAACATATTCACTCTGTACCCAATACAACCAACATATTCACTCTGTACCCAATACAACCTGTACCCAATACATATTCACTCTGTACCCAATACCACCAACATATTCACTCTGTACCCAATACCACCAACATATTCACTCTGTTCACCCAATACAACCAACATATTCACTCTGTACCCAATACCACCAACATATTCACTCTGTACCCAATACAACCAACATATTCACTCTGTACCCAATACAACCAACATATTCACTCTGTACCCAATACCACCAACATATTCACTCTGTACCCAATACAACCAACATATTCACTCTGTACCCAATACCACCAACATATTCACTCTGTACCCAATACCACCAACATATTCACTCTGTAATACCACCAACATATTCTGTACCCAATACCACCAACATATTCACCTGTACCCAATACAACCAACATATTCACTCTGTACCCAATACCACCAACATATTCACTCTGTACCCAATACAACCAACATATTCACTCTGTACCCAATACCACCAACATATTCACTCTGTACCCAATACCACCAACATATTCACTCTGTACACTCTGTACCCAATACCACCAACATATTCACTCTGTACCCAATACAACCAACATATTCACTCTGTACCCAATACCACCAACATATTCACTCTGTACCCAATACAACCAACATATTCACTCTGTACCCAATACCACCAACATATTCACTCTGTACCCAATACAACCAACATATTCACTCTGTACCCAATACCACCAACATATTCACTCTGTACCCAATACCACCAACATATTCACTCTGTACCCAATACCACCAACATATTCACTCTGTACCCAATAACACCAACATATTCACTCTGTACCCAATACCACCAACATATTCACTCTGTACCCAATACAACCAACATATTCACTCTGTACCCAATACAACCAACATATTCACTCTGTACCCAATACAACCAACATATTCACTCTGTACCCAATACCAACAACATATTCACACTGTACCCAATACCACCAACATATTCACTCTGTACCCAATACCACCAACATATTCACTCTGTACCCAATACCACCAACATATTCACTCTGTACCCAATACCACCAACATATTCACTCTGTACCCAATACCAACCAACATATTCACTCTGTACCCAATACCACCAACATATTCACTCTGTGCCCAATACCACCAACATATTCACACTGTACCCAATACCACCAACATATTCACTCTGTACCCAATACCACCAACATATTCACTCTGTACCCAATACCACCAACATATTCACTCTGTACCCAATACCACCAACATATTCACTCTGTACCCAATACCACCAACATATTCACTCTGTACCCAATACCACCAACATATTCACTCTGTACCCAATACCACCAACATATTCACTCTGTACCCAATACCACCAACATATTCACTCTGTACCCAATACCACCAACATATTCACTCTGTACCCAATAACACCAACATATTCTCTGGCAGTTACTAAACTCTGCCACTCAAGTGCTTTGTCAGGTTTGTGAATATTTCCTGGATAGAACTGTTTGTTCACTGGCTGATGGCTTTAACTGGAAATTGGTCATGAGTGTGTGTTACCATATGTGTATACTCAGGATAAAGCCTACACGACAATAGCAGCACTATAGCGTATATAACCAGAAAGAAAGTGTCATCACTCTGTGAAATACATTCATATGAACAGAGCCAACAGTTATAAAACAGCTAATCTGTGTGTTATACTGTTCATTTTCACGTTATATTGAGACAATTGCACATTTGAACACAAGCTGCACTTACAATCACAGTTTACATTTGACAGGTTCTGAAGTGGTGAGGAAAATTGAATGAAGAAAATAATTATGTTTATTAGCAGGTGCTATCACATACAAAAAGTATATTGATATGAAATGTACATAGGCTAGGTAATGTATTTAACTTTTTGCTTACCATCTTCATTCAAGTGCCTCTGTGGTTAAACTATTTCTTATCAACATTTAAATTATTTTCCAGCCTTATGTTGAGATATTGGGTACCCAAGTGGCGCAGTTGTCTAAGGCACTACTGTTCTAGGCCGTCATTGTAAATAATAATTTGTTCTTGTTAACTGACTTGCCTAGTTAAATAAAATGTGAAATAGCTCTATTTCCAACGACTGTCAAAGCACTAACTAACATTAGTACACATTGAATTTAATCATGTTGCTCTGCGAGAACACTAAATTGTATGTACTTCAAAGAAGCAAAAAACTTTAATTTTTTATCGGAATATATAAAGTGGAATATAATAACTGAATTAACAGCCGCAGAGTACAATCAATTGATATTACATAATAGACTTGCCTTTCTTGATTGAATGAGGAGGTAACAGACACCCCTGATGGCAATAGAGAGACAAAAAGCAGAGAGAGAGATGTGGGAGGAAGTATGAGGAAGAAGGAGAGGAGAGTGTGTCTCAGGGCATGGCTGTGAGAAAAGGGCAGTGTGTGGTTCTCGGTTAAAACAGACCATGTGCATTTTATCAGACTTAAACAAACTTTGGCAGTAAACATTCCTGACGCCAGCTAAATTGTGGGTCTCTTTGAAGTATCAGCTTCTCTCTCTCTCTCTCTCTCTCATGTTCATATATACAGTTATGAATGTATTTAAGAGGAAGAAGTGGATGGGTGACTATGGACAGCTCTCTCTTGGCCAACACAGAGACTCTTTCAGGGCTGAAGTGTGAGAAAACAAAGTTAGTGGTGGTGGCCCCAAGACTCTTTCCCCTGTCTCACCCCCCTCAACCCTCCCAGACTGTCTTCCAACCCTGTCTCACACCCCAACCCTCCCAGACTGTCCTCCAACCCTGTCTCACCCCCTCAACCCTCCCAGACTGTCTTCCAACCCTGTCTCACCCCCTCAACCCTCCCAGACTGTCTTCCAACCCTGTCTCACCCCCTCAACCCTCCCAGACTGTCTTCCAACCCTGTCTCACACCCCTCCCAGACTGTCCTCCAACCCTGTCTCACCCCCTCAACCCTCCCAGACTGTCTTCTAACCCTGTCTCACCCCCTCAACCCTCCCAGACTGTCTCACCCCCACCCCCTCAACCCTCCCAGACTGTCTTCCAACCCTGTCTCTCACACCCCCCCCCAGACTGTCCTCCAACCCTGTCTCACCCCCTGTCTCAACCCTCCCAGACTGTCTTCCAACCCTGTCTCACAATCCCCCAGACTCCCCCCTCACCCCTCCAGACTGTCCTCCAACCCTGTCTCACCCCCCCCCTCAACCCTCCCAGACTGTCTTCCAACCCTGTCTCACCCCCTCAATCCTCCCAGACTGTCTGACACCCTCACCCCTCCAGACTCTCCCCCAACACTGTCTCAGACACCCTGTCTCACCTCCCTCCCAGACTGTCCTCCAACCCTGTCTTACCCCCAGACTCAATCCTCCCTCCAGACTGTCTCACCCTCCCAGACCCCTCACCCACACCCCCCAGACTCTCCCCCAACACTGACTCTCACACCCCTCCAGACTCCCAGACTGTCTTCCAACCCTGTCTCACCCCCCCCTCAATCCTCCCAGACTGTCTGACACCCCTCGCCCCTCCAGACTCTCTCCCAACACTGTCTCACACCCCTCCCAGACTGTCCTCCAACCCTGTCTTACCCCCCCCTCAATCCTCCCAGACTGTCTCACACCCCTCACCCCTCCAGCCTCTCCCCCAACACTGTCTCACACCCCTCCCAGACTGTCCTCCAACACTGTCTCAGCCCCGAGCCTATCGTCCCTCAACGCTTGTCCAAGCCACCGACCAAAGATATTTCTATTGGTCCCTGTGTACTATTTATTAATGTGTGTTCATAACTAAAGTGGTCGGGGCAATTTGCCTATAGAGAATAATGAAAGAGAGAGAAATAAAAAAAAAGAAGAAAAAAGAAAGAACGAGAGAAATAGAAAAAGAGAAAGAAAGAAAGATGCACATTACACCTAAAATGTGATTGAAATGTTATAATAAGCTGATCATCTTCCACAACTAGTAGGCATATTCTTTAGCTATTTGAGTCAGTGTGAGCAGAAGGTGGTGGGTGTTGATAGTGTCTACAGAAGGAGACCAGAGGAATCAGTCTGCTGCATGATGTTTTCTTTGACCGGGTTCCTTCTTCACCCTGAGGTGAAGGCCTCTTTCTTTTTTATCAAATACATTTCCTCTTCAGTCACATGTTGTGCTCAAGATGCTCATCTTGCATAGTCAGCCTTGCAGCCTTGCAATCCTTGGAGATGAGTAGGATGTAGAGAGTAGGGTGTTTTCAAACTAGAACATTGCTGAGCTGCCAAGATATATGTTTTGTTAGTTTTTTCTCCTCCACCACCACAAACTTTTGGGAAAGAAGAGATTTGGAAGCTGTTGTTTAGTGGTCTAAAAGCAGATATCTGGCCAGTGGTTCTCATATGAGAGCATGGATGCAATCGCTGCTTTTTATCATATAGCAATATTCATCAAACTCCCATAACAGTTTGCATTACTTTGAGCACACATTTCTCATATTTACTGAATAAATTAATTATAATAGTATATTTTAAAATTTCATGGACAGTTTGTGTTTTTCAAAGCAATAAAATAGTTTAAACTTAAATTGTCTTGTAAGCATTGATAACTGAACAAAGGATGTGTAATTACAATAAATGTGACACCTTTTTCCTTACCTTATACTCAGTAGTTAACATAGTTCATTTCCCCCCAATAAAAGTAGGTGATTGCACGAGTCGAAGCTGTCTAATTTAAGTGGGTTGCATTGTTTCAAATTGGCAACAATTTACTACTCTGGCTGTCTTTCTAAGAGACACCAATATTTCCCTTTCTGCTTCCAGCTCCTGCAAGCTCTAACAAGCCCATAGAGACTATAAGGATTACATCAATTGGCAAATTGCTGAGTTAAATTAGACAGCACGATTAGTGCATAAGAACGACAGCAAATTGCTTGCTGTGACCTTGTTTATAAACCCTATAGGGTTGTACTAGCAAAAACAAACAGACATCACCTTGGTTCTTTCTTTTCAGGTCATATCCAACACTAACATTTCAGCTAGTGCTCAAATCATATACAAGTGTGTTTTTAAAAAGATTCAGATTGCTATTATAATTTTCTCAACAAAGTTAATGTATTTCAGTTGTCATGTACAATGCTGTCAGAGGCAGTGCTCTCCAACTCAGCAGCAACGTGATGTGAAAAGTGTTGTACAGAACACCCTTAGCAAAGCCATGTTCACACCTCGCTAAATTATCTAACTCCTGACTCAGGAAATCCCCTAAGATGAGACACACAGGGTCACAGAGAGAGAGAGAGTGAGACAGAGAGCAAGAGAGCAAAAGAGAGAGAGAGAAAGAAAGAAAGAAGAGCGAGACAGACAGACAGACTCGCGTGGGATAAACTCTTAGCTTCTCTCCTACTTCGCTACCACAGCCACTGACTGACTGTCTAGATGTCTGGTGGAACACCAACATTGCACTGTGCAGTAATCCCTTGCATGTCATACTGGAGACATACGTAACACGTCAGAGTCTGTAAATGTTACCACGTGTCTAGTAGGTCTACAGTACAGTACATTACAACAGGAGTGGATGTATGGACAGGGAGAAGGGAGAGAACGCATTATACACCTTTCAATAGTTTTCACAAACTGGAAGAACCATGCCCTTCATTATAAAATGAATCTTGTAAAAGCTTGTTTATTCTTATATACCTCACAATGCATTACATAATCTTCTTTGTCATATACCGTACTGAAAACCTTCCTAACTGAGGCAATTTTTTCAAGTGCAATTTTCACATTTACATTGTTGCACGATTTTGCAATTGTTTTTATTTGATCCGTCAGAGAATAGAACCGAAGGCCGGAGGCGTACGTAGAGACACTTCGAAAGCGGTTATATAAGAGCGTGTGGTGATGCAGCTCTGTAGTCTCTGAGATGCAGGTGCTGCTGTGTGTTGCTTTGCACCATTTGCACTGATGTGGTCTACTTTCATGAATGTTCCGGCCAAACTATAACCCACCGCAGGTCACGTTTAACCCTTTCCTGTGACACCTAACCAGTGGACTGGAAGGACTATTTTAGGTGACGGGCTTAGATGTAGTTAGCAGCACTCAAGGCGTAGCCTACAGGCAAGGCAAACATATACACACACAGATCACTTTGAGACTTGACGGAGACACATATAGATTAAATTCTACAACCACCTAAAAGTAAGCAAACCTTCAACAACAAAGCCATCAACTACAGAGAGATGAATCTGGAGAAGAGTCACCTAAGCAAGCTGAGCTTGGGCCTCGGTTCACAAACAGAGCCACAGAGGCTCAGGACAGCAACAAAATTAGCCATGAGAAATAATGAGAAAACCAAAAGATAATTACTTGACACATTGGTAAGAATTAACAAAAAAATAGAGCAAACTAGAATGCTATTTGGCCCTAAACAGAGAGTACAAAGTTGCAGAATACCTCTCCACTGTGACTGCTCCAAAATGAAGGACATCTTTGACTATGTACAGACTCAGTGAGCATGGCCTTGCTATTGAGAAAGGCCGCTGTAGGCAGACATGGCTCTCAAAAGAAGACAGGCTATGTGCACACTGTACAAAAAATGAGGGGGAAACTGAGCTGCACTTCCTAACCTCCTGCCAAATGTATGACCATATTAGAGACACATATTTCCCTCAGATTACACAGACTCACAAAGAATTTGAAAACAAACCCTATTTTGAAAAACTCCCATATATTTTGGGTGAAATACCACAGTGTGCATCACAGCAGCATGATTTGTGACCTGTTGCCAAGAGAAAAGAGCAACCAGTGAAGAACAAACACCATTGTAAACACAACCTATATTTATGTATATTTATTTTCCCTTTTGTACTTTAACTATTTCACTTGCTTTGGCAATGTAAACATATGTTTCCCATGCCAACAAAGTTCCTTGAATTTAATTTAATTGAGGGAGAAGGAGGGAGCAAGAGAGAGAAAGAGGAGAGAGAGAGATGAGCGAGATAGAGGTTGAGAAATGGGGAGAAAGAGATAGAGAGAGAGGAAGGGACGGGAGAGTGATGGATGGCCTTGACCCACATTCATAATGACCAGGCCTTTGAATAAGGGACTCCACACGGGAGAGGAACATAGGTGCTCATCGCTACGTAGCGCCTGTATATCCATTCACTGAAGTAATAAGCTGACCCAAACCCCTTTTACTCTCTTTGAGCCCCGGCCAACCATCTGAATCCACTCTGGCCCAAATGAGAAGCTTATTTTTCTAAGTGTCTCTCGTTTGTGCAAACTCAGCACCCTGACTTGTGAAGGGGAAAATGAGAGAGAGGATGGATATAGAGGATCTGTAGTGCCATCGCAGAAGCGTCAGATTATCCTGTCTGGGCTGAAGAATCCCTGGATAGATCAGACTTTCCCTTGAGAGAAAGGTTGATGGATGATGGGAAATGTGTCTCTGGGAAGTTGTGCTCAACACTTCTCCTAAGAAGGTAGAATTAAGGTACCGACCCGGTAAAATTCCTATGGGAGGCAGGTAGCCTAGCGGTTAGAGCATTGTGCCAGTAACCAAAAGGTTGCTGGTTTGAATACCTGAGCTAACAAAGTACAAAAAATCTGTTGATGGGCCCTTGAGCAAGGCACTTAGCCCTAATTTGCTCCAGGGACCTCATACTACTGTGGTGAACCCTGTAAAGCAGCAAATTTAACTGCACATATCCTGTGTATGTGACTAGCATTTTTGGGGGTGAACTTATTGCACCACGTCATATGTATTTTGTAATGTAGACTTCCAAACTCTATTACCATCTAAATGAGTTATCACTAAGTAGTTACTATGTAAAAAAAAAAAATCTTATCTTAATTAATGTGTAATCTTTAATGTTATCCTTCCTAATCACAAACAATAGATACATTTTGCATTGGTATTAAAACCCCTAGAGTTAAATGACACACCCGTTAAACATAGTGGATGAAAGAAATAACAGTCATCAGATTAATGAAAGTAAAGTCACGTCAAACTAGGAGAGATCTGCAGTTTTTGTGGGAAGAACTCTACGACCACAAGCCCCACGGGACGCATCTGAAGTTGATATCGCTGATGTGCCATCTTCTGTCTGTAGCGTCCGAACCATTTGGGCTACAAACTAACATGACCCCACTATGGAAAGTGTGTTCTGTGTCGCTGGACTCTGAAGATAACAAAGGACCCGTAAAAACATTTTTATGGAAGTAGTTTTGTGCTCCGCCACCAAAAAAAGGGGTTAAATATGCATAATAAAAAAATATTAATTTTATTACAGAGCTTTTTTATATCTCCTCGACATAAGACAGACACTTTACAACCTTATTGTTGTGATTTATGTTTTGACTGTCTGTTTTGCCATTGTATGACAATCTTTAAAAATAAAAATAAATGTTAGCTTAGTAGAACTAATACTATTTCCGTACTTCCATCATTTTTGAAAAACTGGTACCGTGTTACCTTCAGACGAGTCCAGTCCATCGTGTTCGTCTCATCTTTCCATGTGGTCATATTCGTTTTTAGGCCAAACCGTTCACTACAGAGGTTTTCGTGAGAAAAACGACTTTCGGGATGTCTCCTGGTTTGACAAACAACACTTTAGCTCTGGATTGAGACAGATATCTCTAGATCAGGGTTTCCGTAACTCGGTCCTCTGGACCCGAAAAGGGGCACGTTTTGTTTTTTTGCCCTAGCACTACAGAGCTGATTAAAATAATCAACTAACGTAAACTAACTCACTTTTGTACATCGCGCTGGTCCGTACAATTGACCTTATTTTAGCGCCCAAAAAACGTAATACTTCCAGATCAACTGTAATATCAATACAATTGTAAAGCACATTTTCTCCCCTTTCCAATAAAATCATTGACGGGACCTTCATGATGCCAATCTCTGCATGATTCAAGATGGCAATGTGCTCCGTCGGGTCTTTTTAAAATGGCGGATGGGGAAGCTAAATCTATTGCGTAGTAGTGAGAGATGTTGTGTGGGGAAACAACTTTTTTCACTCGATCTGTCCAACTTATCACCTTATTGCCACTAAAATGTAAATAAAACACTATAAAGAGTTTATATATTGTGTCATTACATACCTATTTGAAGGTTTGTGTTGAATTTGAATCTGGTTTATAGGGCGGTGCTAAAGTGATCTTCAGAAGTAAACCGCGGCTTTTGAGAGTCATGATCGCTTGCAGTGATGACGCAAAAAATTACTAGGTATTCCCCCCCCCCTTACCCTGTCCCTTACTTGTTTTTAGACAGTGAGAGAAGTGCTACACCTGGTGGAGAGAGGTTGTACGACAGAATTAGTTGGTTTATGCATGCTGTACGTTACGCCATGACACGTCAAGATGTAACATACAGCATCGGAGGGGTCAGTTTTTCAACTTTTCTCCAATACTATAGAGCCATTAAACATGTCAATCAACGCTTGAATAGAAACGTAGTTCACATCCGAGATTTTGATTTCAAAACAGTCGCTATAGTCCCATTAGTTTTCTTTGCAGCCTCGTTTGAATGTCGCGGTTGCGCACATGTGTACGGAATGGGGTTAGCGTACGTTAGTCATCAAGCTTTGATAATTTAAATCAGCTGTGTACTGTTAGGGCAACAACCAAAACGTGCCCCCAGGGGGAGCTCAGGACAGGGTTTGGGAATCGCTGCTGTAACTGAAACAGGCAGATTTTGATGGAGATGTTAATTAGATTGACACACGAGTGCATCAATCAAATCCTAGGGATTAAATGGAGTAATAAGACTCTTTGAAATGTAGACATTCCAAAGACATTCTTGTATTCACAGAGATCCAGCGCTTCTAATGTGAATTAACAGACCAAACGAGTGACACGGCTCTGAGGCCTGGTTAGTCCTGCTCTTCTTTATGTGTGTGTGTCTGATGGTTACTTCACTCAGTAAATTCCAGAATAATTTCCTTCTCCAGGGAAAAGAACCTCACCCGTGAAAGACACAAGAAACTCCCGGGTGAACGTGGTGCCCTTCCAGATACCTCTGATATTCAGATGGAGGTGCAGAATGCCCTAAAGCGCAGGAGAGGCTCAAAGATGAGAACTATCCCTCATTTGCATTAGCCACTTGACATTTCCTAAAGGTTGGCATGAATCAACGCCGGCTTGAGGAACTGGTCCAGTTTCTGTGTCATTTTTATTTCATCAGCCATTGAGCATTCAGGACGCACTCAACAGTAAGTAGTCCAAACTACAAGGACACACACACACACACGTATGCACATGCCTACACACCTCCCTCTTCAACTGGATCCTAGACTTCCTCACGTGACGCTGCCAGGTGGTGAGGGTAGGCAACAACACATCCGCCACACTCACCCTCAACACGGGGGCCCCTCATGGATGCGTGCTTAGTCCCCTCCTGTACTCCCTGTTCAATGACTACGTGGCCACGCACAACTCTAACAGCAAGATTACATTTGCAGATGACACAATGGTGGTAGGCCTGATCACAGACGACGATGTGACTGCCTATAGGGAGGAGGTCAGAGACATGGCTATGTGGTGCCAGGACAATAACCTCTCCATCAATATCAGCAAGACAAAGGAGCTGATCGTGGACTACAAGAAACAGAGGGGCTGTAGTGGAGCGGGTCGAGAGCTTCAAGTTCCTAGGTGTCCACATCACTTAGGACCTGTCATGGTCCACACACAGCATCACAGTCGTGAAGAGGACACAACAATGCCTCTTCCCCCTCTGGAGTCTGAAAAGATTTGGCATGAGCCCTCAGATCTTCAAAACATTCTAAAGCTGCACTGTTGAGACTATCTTGACTGACTGCATCACAGCTTGATATGGCAAGCTTGGCATCCGACTGCAAGGCGTACAGAGGGTAATGCGTATGGCCTAGTACATCACTGGGACCGACTTTCCTTCCATCCAGAACCTCTAAACTAGGTGGTGTCAGATGAAGGCCCTAAAAATTCTCAAAGACTCCAGCCACCCAAGTCACAGACTGTTCTCTCTGCTACCGCAGGGCAAGTGGTATTGATGCAAATTCTGGAACCAACAGGACCATGAACAGCTTTTACCATAAGACAAACAAGATAAATAGTTAGTCTGGGTACGTATTTGATTAACTATTTAACTATTTGCAATGACCCTTTTTATACTAACTTTTTTGACTCATCACATACGTTGCTGTTACTGTTGACTATCTTTCATTTAATTCCTAGTTACATGTAGATATCAACCTCAACTACCTCGTACCCCTGCACATTGACTCAGTACTGGTAACCCATATACACTGCTCAAAAAAATAAAGAGAACACTTAAACAATACACTGTAACTCCAAGTCAATCACACTTCTGTGAAATCAAACTGTCCACTTAGGAAGCAACACGTCCACAGGTGGGGGTTGTGCTTACAGCCCAACACCATGCAGGACGTTTGGCATTTGCCAGAGAACACCAAGATTGGCAAATTCGCCACTGAGGCCCTGTGCTCTTCACAGATGAAAGCAGGTTCACACTGAGCACATGTGACAGACGTGACAGAGTCTGGAGACGCCGTGGAGAACGTTCTGCTGCCTGCAACATCCTCCAGCATGACCGGTTTGGCAGTGGGTCAATCATGGTGTGGGTTGGCATTTCTTTAGGGGGCCGCACAGCCCTCCATGTGCTCGCCAGAGGTAGTATGACTGCCATTAGGTACCGAGATGAGATCCTCAGACCCCTTGTGAGACCATATGCTGGTGTGGTTGGCCCTGGGTTCCTCCTAATGCAAGACAATGCTAGACCTCATGTGGCTGGAGTGTGTCAGCAGTTCCTGCAAGAGGAAGGTATTGATGCTATGGACTGGCCCGCCCGTTCCCCAGACCTAAATCCAATTGAGCACATCTGGGACATCATGTCTTGCTCCATCCACCAATGCCACGTTGCACCACAGACTGTCCAGGAGTTGGCGGACGCTTTAGTCCAGGTCTGGGAGGAGATCCCTCAGGAGACCATCTGCCACCTCATCAGGAGCATGCCCAGGCGTTGTAGGGAGGTCATACAGGCGCGTGGAGGCCACACACACTACTGAGCCTCATTTTGACTTGTTTTAAGGACATTACATCAAAGTTGGTTCAGCCTGTAGTGTGGTTTTCCACTTTAATTTTGAGTGTGACTCCAAATCCAGACCTCCATGGGTTGATAAATTTGATTTCCATTGATCATTTTTGTGTGATTTTGTTGTCAGCACATTCAACTATGTAAAGAAAAAAGTATTTAATAAGAATATTTCATTCATTCAGATCTAGGATGTGTTATTTTAGTGTTCCCTTTATTTTTTGGAGCAGTGTATAACCAAGTTGTCGTTACTAAATTTGTAGCTATTATTACTTTTATTATTATGTGTTACTTTTCTATTATTTCTCTGTTTCCTTTCTCTGCATTGTTAGGAAGCGTTCAAAAGTAAGCAGTTCACTGTTAGTCCACACCTGTTGTTTACGAAGCATGTGACAAATCAAATTTGATTGATTGGATGCAAACACATACACAGCCCTGTCTTTCCACGACTGACATTTTGAACATTCACTCAGTTAGAATTGGGGAGAGACCATTCACATAGCATTGGCTAGAGAGAGAGAAACCGAGAAAGAGACAGATAGAGACAGAGAGATTGAGATTCGTGAAAAAGTGATTAAGAGTTCAGAAAAATAAGTCCTAAAAACAGATTGTCTTTGCTTATTTTCTTCAGCATTGCCAAATTCTCCCGTTGCAATCCAAGTGACTCTGCTGATATCAAAAACCACAAGCTGATGATTGACTGCGAAGTGAAAAGTTTAGATCAATAAATAAGTTCTAGATGTACTCAGCAGAATGATAGATCAGGCTACATGCAGTGTGGCTTAGAAAACTCCTATTTCAGCCAAGTGGGATTGGATCCGCATGCTGCAAGTGTAAACAAAGAACTGGTGAAGAGAGAGTTGACATGTAATAAGAAGGGTGAGAGAGCAGACTGAACCAGGAATTCCTCTACAACTGTGCTTAGCTCTATTCCTTTTCTTTGTATATATATATATATATATATATATATATATATATATATATATATATATATATATATATATATATATATATATATATATATTTAAACTCCCTAGTCCTTGCCGATGACAAGCATACCCATACATGATGCAGCCACCACCATGCTGGAAAATATGAAGAGTGTTACTCGGTGATGTATTGTGTTGGATTTGCCCCAAACATAATGCTTTGCATTCAGGACAGAAAGTGAAATTATTTTCCACAGCAGAAAGAGGACTGCAACTGTAATGTTTCCTCGTGGGGGCTCCTGTTTATCTCTGTATTTGTCTCTGTTATTGTATGATACAAATACCATACGCTAGACGGTCATGTGAGACTTACAAACTTTGCACTATGCCAACAAGAAACGTGGCATTGGTTTTCAGGTTGGTCTATTTAATTTTGTCTTTGGTCAATGTCCACGACGATGGGAAATACATTGAATGCTGTGCTTCGTAATATGATTAAAATAACAAAGTCCAAGCAAGTGATCAAATGTTGTCTGTGGTCACAAAATTCTCTTTGTTGCACACATAGCCAGTCTGAGTTGATCTGTGTTAGTAGTTCAGAGCTCTAGAGGATGTGCAGGTCGGTCACTCTTGCCCTCTCTCCATCGGGCAAGTACTTATCTGTTTTACTGAAGTGGAGGAGTCAAGCCGCTAACATTAGAATTACAAAGGCGGGCATGGCTGAGTCGAGATGGCTGGGGTGCACAGGTGTAGCACAGGGATCAAACCAGCGATACGCGGTGAGATTAGAAAAGTCAAAAGTGATCATGTGTAATTGGTTATCTCACCTCAAGCACCTTGCAGGGTATTATCCCCGCTAAGCCTCCTTATATTCTTAAGTGGACGGCTGGCGAGCAGGAGAGGCTGAAAGTTTGGGAGGCTTTGAAATGTCAGTCCGAGAATCTCCAAGATGGCTTCTCTTTCTCTCTCCCTGGGTCTGATTAAAGAGGAGAAACATGCACATGCACGTACACACACACACACACACACATAGACACATACACACAGCTCAATCCACTCAGGTACTTCATGTTAGCTTTCATTATCAACTCTCCCTCTCCACATAATTGAGCACGATGCACGATGAGTTCCTCGCATCGTTTCACAGGAAGGATGAATACATCATTATCCATGACAACACACACAAACACGTCCTTGGTAAAGCCTGTGCCAGAGAGGAGAGGAGAGGAGAGGAGAGGAGAGGAGAGGAGAGGAGAGGAGAGGAGAGGAGAGGAGAGGAGAGGAGAGGAGAGGAGAGGAGAGGAGAGGAGAGGAGAGGAGAGGAGAGGAGAAAGGCAGCTACCCGACTCCACTTTGAAATAAAATATACAGCCATGATTTTGTATTTTCCATTTATGTCGGCGTTAGCTTCTAAACTTGTTCAAAGCGTATTTAATTCTTAATCCCAAAGAGTGCATTGGATACATGGAGAGGATGATCAGAATTATGGTATCACATTTCCTTAATGAAATGATTGTTTTGCACCCTAATTTAATCAATATTAGAATATCTGCCAATTAGCACCATTATTTTACTTGCGTGTGAAAATCAGGACCCTGCTAATTTATTGCTGCTCTATCTCTCTCACTGGTTGTATTGCAAATGTGATAATAATGGTTGATTTTATTTTCCCATTTTACATTATAGGGACAGGATGGATTCTAATTATGCTCCGTTGAAAGTGTTGATGAGGTTTAACTGCCAAAATTAATTAAAAGTTTTTTAAAAGATTCAAATCATGACGTTTTTGAGTATTTAATCAAAATACAGTTTAGCAATTAATTAAACCCTCATTTGTGTTACGTGTGTTAATTTAGAACAGGGGATATGATTTCAATCAAATGTTTAAAGTTCAGACGAACGTCATACACAAATCAAACACTTCAAATGGCCTCTTAGCCTTTACATACATGCCAGTAACCCTGTGTTGTACATTCTTCATGTGAAGTAGTACGAGTAATGGATACCATGGTTACGTACTAAATCATGATCTTGATTCTTTCCCTGGCTTCAACCCACTTTATAATTACAGATTAGCTCCACATATCCAATGTTCCTAGCCTGTAATGATTAACATGCTTATCTGGCAAGCCTCTTAATTGAAGATACACAGTGTACGTACAGTGAATCAGTATCGAATGCTCTTAGCTTTAAGAGGGATTACGCCACATATCTGCAATCCCCTCTCCCTAATATGGAGCTATAGACACTAACATTTGGACTAGTAAAAACTGAACAGCTATAAGGAATGGAGAGGAGGAGGGGGAAGGAAAGTTAGCTATTCTCCCTCTCTCTAATCCCATGTATCCGGTTGACAATTTGATCTCTCTTTCTTTCTTCCCCAGTCCGTCGGTGTATTTGTTCGCTGAGGGAATGTGAGATTCAATTAAATACACAGATAACTGGGAGACTTTTAGTGCTAGGGTTAATGGTGAGTTATTGTATCAGAACGAATCTGGGAACATTGCTTAATGTTCCCCTCTCCCTCTATTTCTCTCTTTCTTTCTCTCTCTTTCCCTCTCTCTCTGTGTCTCTCTATCTCTCTCTCCGTGGTTAATAGCTATTTTCAGAGCAATATGATCTATTACTGCAGACCCCCCTCCAGGGACATAAAGGACTACTGCACGGAATACCATTTAAGACGTTAAAATTAATTCCTGGTCCAATTCATCTTTATTTAACCCCCTCCCCCATACATCCCTTAAAAATTGATGGGAAATTAACTCCTATTTAATTTCTGACCAGATCCTGGTCAAATCGCTGTAAAACATGTGATTTGGCCTTGGAAATGTGCAGGAGTCTCCCTTTGGTATTAACGCTCAGGTTAAATGGTGGTTGCGAAGATGACAGGCTTGGTGAGGACATTAAAGAGAGTATATTAAATCCCTCTAGTGAGGGAATGAGAATGTGTACATTTCCTCAATGGTGGCCACGGGTCAGTCAGGGTAGTGTGACATCATAACAGAGACGATTTAGACATTAAAACGTACCAGTGGAATGTCTTACGGTGAATCATATAAGTGTATAGTAATTATGATTAACTTGATAAGTTGGTGAATATAGTGGAATTCGAGGAAGAGTACAGAAAACTGAATTGACTGGTAACCGCAGAAAAAAATGTTAACAAATGTGGATATACAGTGGGGTTAACAAAGGATTTAGTCAGGCACAAATTGTGCAAGTTCTCCAACTTAAAAATATGAGAGGCCTGTTTTTTTTTCATCATAGGTACACTTCAACTATGACAGACAAAATGAGAAAAGAAAATCCAGAAAATCACATTGTAGGATTTTTTATGAATTTATTTGCAAATTATAGTGGAAAATAAGTATTTGGTCAACAACAAACAAGCAAGATTTCTGGCTCTCACAGACCTTTAACTTCTTCTTCAAGAGGCTCCTCTATCCTCCACTCGTTAACTGTATTAATGGCACCTGTTTGAACTTGTTATCAGTGTAAAAGACACCTGTCCACAACCTCAAACAGTCACACTCCAAACTCCACTATGGCCAAGACCAAGGAGCTGTCAAAGGACACCAGAAACAAAATTGTAGACCTGCACCAGGCTGGGAAGACTGAATCTGCAATAGGTAAGCAGCTTGGTTTGAAGAAACCAACTGTGGAAGCAATTATTAGGAAATGGAAGACATACAAGACCACTGATAATCTCCCTCGATCTGGGGCTCCACGCAAGATCTCACCCCGTGGGGTCAAAATGATCACAAGAACGGTGAGAAAAAAATCCCAGAACCACACGGGGGTTGCATCCAAAGAACACCATACCTACTGTGAAGCATGGGGGTGGAAACATCATGCTTTCGGGCTGTTTTTCTGCAAATGGACCAGGATGACTGATCCGTGTAAAGGAAAGAATGAATGGGGCCATGTATCGTGAGATCTTGAGCGAAAACCTCCTTCCATCAGCAAGGGCATTGAAGATGAAACATGGCTGGGTCTTTCAGCATGACAATGATCCCAAACACACCGCCCGGGCAACGAAGGAGTGGCTTCGTAATAAGCATTTCAAGGTCCTGGAGTGGCCTAGCCAGTCTCCAGCTCTCAACCCCATAGAAAATCTTTGGAGGGAGTTGAAAGTCTGTGTTGCCCAGCAACAGCCCCAAAACATCACTGCTCTAGAGGAGATCTGCATGGAGGAATGGGCCAAAATACCAGCAACAGTGTGTGAAAACCTTGTGAAGACTTACAGAAAATGTTTGACCTCTGTCATTGCCAACAAAGGGTATATAAAGTATTGAGATAAACTTTTGTTATTGACCAAATACTTATTTTCCACCATAATTTGCAAATAAATTCATTAAAATCCTACAATGTGATTTTCTGGATTTTTTTTCTTCTCATTTTGTCTGTCATAGTTGAAGTGTACCTATGATGAAAATTACAGGCCTCTCTCATCTTTTTTAAGGAGAACTTGCACAATTGGTCACTGACTAAATACTTTTTTGCCCCACTGTATTAGATACAATAAATTAGGTACAATTTTACTGATTCTGTTCTCTGATTCTGGACTCTAATTCTGGGTCCTTTTTTAGGTTATAACAGATATAACAGATTGGAGTTATTAAAAGTCGTTTTTCAACCCCTCCAAAAATGTCTTGTTAACAAACTATTGTTTTGGCAAGTCGGTTAGGACATCTACTTTGTGCATGACACAAGTAATTTTTCCAATAATTGTTTACAGACAGATTATTTCACTTATAATTCACTGTTTCACAGTTCCAGTGGGTCAGAAGAAAACATACACTAAGTTGACTGTGCCGTTAAACAGCTTGGAAAATTCCAGAAAATGATGTCATGGCTTTAGAAGCTTCTGATAGGCTAATTGACATCATTTGAGTCAATTGGAGGTGTACCTGTGGATGTACTTCAAGACCTACCTTCAAACTCAGTGCCTCTTTGCTTGATATCATGGGAAAATCAAAAGAAATCAGCCAAGACCTCAGAAAAAACATGTAGACCTCAACAAGTCTGGTTCATCCTTGGGAGCAATTTCCAAATGCCTGAAGGTATCACGTTCATCTGTACAAACAATAGTACGCAAGTATAAACACCATGGGACCACGCAGCCGTCATACCGCTCAGGAAGGAGACGCTTTCTGTCTCCTAGAGATGAACGTACTTTGGTGTGAAAAGTTCAAATCAATCGCAGAACAACAGCAAAGGACCTTGTGAAGATGCTGGAGGAAACAGGTACAAAACTATCTATATTCACAGTAAAACGAGCCCTATATCGACATAACCTGAAAGGCCGCTCAGCAAGAAAGAAGCCACTTTTCCACAACCGCCATAAAAAAATCCAGACTACGGTTTGCAACTGCACATGGGGACAAAGGTCGTACTTTTTGGAGGAATGTCCTCTGGTCTGATGAAACAATATATAACTGTTTGGCCATAATGACCATTGTTATGTTTGGAGGAAAAAGGGGAAGGCTTGCAAGCCGAAGAACACCATCCAAACCGTGAAGCACGGGGGTGGCAGCATCATGTTGTGGGGGTGCTTTGCTGCAGGAGGGTCTGGTGCACTTCACAAAATAGATGGCATCATGAGGTAGGAAAATTATGTAGATATATTGAAGCAACATCTCAAGACATCAGTCAGGAAGTGAAAGCTTGGTTGCAAATGGGTCTTCTAAATGGACAATGACCCCAAGCATACTTCCAAAGTTGTGGCACAATGGCTTAAGGATAACAAAGTCAAGGTATTGGAGTGGCCATCACAAAGCCCTGACCCCAATTCTATAGAAAATGTGTGGGCAGAACTGAAAAAGAGTGTGCGAGCAAGGAGGCCTACATACAAACCTGACTCAGTTACACCAGCTCTGTCAGGAGGAATGGGCCACAATTCACCCAACTTATTGTGGGAAGCTTGTGGAAGGCTGCCCGAAATGTTTGACCCAAGTTAAACAATTTAAAGGCCATGCTACCAAATTCTAATTGAGTGTATGTAAACTTCTGACCCAATGGGAATGTGATGAAAGAATACAAGCTGAAATAAATAATTCTCTCTGCTATTATTCTGACATTTCACATTCTTAAAATAAAGTGGTGATCCTAAGACCGGGAATTTTTACTAGGATTAAATGTCAGCAATTGTGAAAAAGTGAGTTTAAATGTACAGTAGCACACACACTATCATTATAAGCTTAAGAGCACACAAAGAAATAGGGATGCCTTAAACACACCCCCCGACACACACACACAGACACACACACACACACACACACACAGACACACAGACACAGACCACCCCAACAACAAAAAACAGTGAGCCCAGCTGTTTGAGACTCCGGTGGAGGGGCGTAAGAGGGGGAAGAGAGCAGTGCGGTCCCCTCAGCAGAGTGCTCATCGGAGGGTGACGAAGACGATCGAGGCTCCCTGAGGCCCAGGGGAGGTTTTAGCCAAATTAAAAGCTGAACCCCCAGGATAAGCAGCATCGTTACACCGGGTGGAACTCTGTGTGTGTGTGAGCATTTGTTTGTGCATGTGTGTGTGTTCATACATGTGTGTGTGTGCTTGCATACATGCGTGCGTGTGACTCCTACAGGATGGTGGCTTAATCGTTGAAGCATTCCTGGCCTGGGCATGGTAATCACACCATTTGTGAATGAGCTATTACCTAATGAAATCTGAAGAATGCTTGGCACCACCCAGGCCCACTTGGCTTTGTGTGCTGGCAGGCTGTTCCAGCTCACACACAGCCATGCCATCATATTTAGGACAGGCGTTTCTCTTGATGAGAGCTGGATCTTCTGCTCTGAGTAAACGATCATCAGAAACACGGCTTTACTCTAGTTCTCACTCTCCTACAATACAGTGGGTTATTTAAAGTCAAAACCATGGTGTTGGTCGATATCGTGACAAACCTGTCCAGAATTTCCATTAGACAACATATGCTGTGATCAGTTGTTCATTAACTTCATGCGTGTTCTCATGTAATGTAAATGTCATAAAAATATATGTATTTGACACTATAACTGCATAGCAGAGTTGGGAAGACATGGGGGGAAAATGCCTCTTTATGTATTTGGAGGTTAAAGGGCAGGGTGAAAAGCCTTTATTTGAGCTCAGACAGGGAGAAGTCCTTTCCTTTTCCATTCTATAAAATGTACACGTACATTTTTTATGTGTTCTAGGCAACAGTTCCCTGTGCTGTAAGTCTGCTGTATGTTTGAGGTGAAAAACACGTACCACCCACGTACTAAAGCTTTTTCATAATTCTGTCAGGGGTGCTTAATGTGTGTGTGTCACTGGCAGGGGTTCTGAATGTGTGTGTGTCACTGGCAGGGGTTCTGAATGTGTGTGTGTCGCTGGCAGGGGTTCTTTATGTGTGTTTGTGTGTGTGTGTGTGTGTGTGTGTGTGTGTGTGTGTGTGTGTGTGTGTGTGTGTGTGTGTGTGTGTGTTTGTGTGTGTGTGTGTGTGTGTGTGTTGTGTGTGTGTGTGTGTGTGTGTATCACTGAGACTTGCAGTCAAGTCAAAGTATGCACGCGTGCACACACACACACACACACAGAGAAACACACAAACATGTGCAAGTGTACACTTACACACACACACACGCATGCACACATGTGCACACACACAAATGCATTTACGTAATGAATAGACACAGACATGCACAAGCAACCACATGGCCACAGACAATGCACGCACACACACACACACTCATGTGCAGTAAATACACACATTATGACTGACTAGAGAACAACACAGTAAAAGTTTGTCCACTTTGTCAATGTCATCATACTGCCCTCTTTTGTCAGCAGGAGTCAAGAGAAAACAGCTTATTTTATTACTGGTCTTTTTCTGACAGGGAGTTTTTTCATTGTTTTATGTATTATGTAGCCCTTTCCTGCTGTCAAATGAACAAATCACCCCCTAGTGGCCTCATGGGTGGAAAATTATTTATATTCTTATAATTTCATAATTAAAAAATACAATTATTATTTAACCACCAAAAATCTGGTGTTTCTATGTCGCTTTTGTTATATTTTAGTCTTCTGTGATGTATATAATGTGTTATATATTTGGATGCAAAATTGAATACATTTCAACTATATCTGACATGGTACAGGTGTCTTCATTTTTTAATGACCGTAACCATGTGTGTGAGGTGTATACTTTTGTTTCAAAGTAGATTTGTTTAAGACTTCCAAGAAACACTCTGTGTGCTGCTGATTTAGGCAACTGCAGTGAAAGGTTAAACTGTCATTGAATACTTGAATTTAGCAATTCTAGTGTTAATCCCAACACAGGATTGTTCCTTTGTACTTCATTACCTATTTATCTATTTTCTCCATGTTTATGGAGGTTGGAGGATAGCAAAGAGAGGGGGATAATGAGAGGAGAGGAGAGGAGAGGAGAGGAGAGGAGAGGAGAGGAGAGGAGAGGAGAGGAGAGGAGAGGAGAGGAGAGGAGAGGAGAGGAGAGGAGAGGAGAGGAGAGGAGAGGAGGAAAAGAGAAGGAGTGTGTAGGTGGTAGACAAAACATCTAATGTGTGAAATTAGAAAGTCGGTAAAAAAGCGCATCTATTTGCCATTTAAATGTAATCTCCATTATGTATACATCCATCAGTAATTGTTAATCGATGGGTTATTGATCCCTGTACCGCCGATCACCCTGGACTGTCTGATCATCCAGCCTGCTCTCACGTCTATCACAGGAGACACAGATCAACCAATCACAGTGAATGCCTCTATTACTGTGGGTAGAACATATGTGCAAGTACGTAAACTCAGAAATAGTCCAATTATTACATCTGTAGATGAAGTATTATTTGAAATGACTCGTTAATAAGTGTCTATCAGTTTTAGTGATCATATAAATAATGGAAAATATTGAATGATTCTAATAGGTCACCCACTTATTTCCCAGACAATTAAATATGAATTAATGTAATAATACTATGTATTAAGGATTCAATTATAACCTATTTTCTCCTGTCATACTAATGCAATCAATATCTTAACTGATATTAGCTTTCATATTTTATGCTTAAGTAGTAAACGCCACATCATGACTCCCAAACATAATCTTAAATATCATACAATAATTTGAAAGTCATAACAATCAAACAATGCATTGCCACTAAGCTAAGGTGTTCCCAGATGGCTGAAATACAGAGGCTGGAGTCATTTCCATGTGTCTATACAGTCTTTGTGCAGGCAGAGAGAACTTTCATTGAGTAGGGCTCCTCTTGTGGACGAAAGGAGGAACTGACATGAGAACAAAAAGTGAGGAGCCTGAAATTGGTCTTTGATACTTCCTTTTCTATGGCCAATGTTATTGTATTAAGTTTTTTTTCCGGGAATGAAACATACATGTTATGCTGACAACACAAAAGGGAATGTAAAGAGGAATGAATTAGACAAGCTTTGATCTTCTTCCACCACATTAAAGTAGCATATTCAGTATCCCCTTTCCATTTCCTGCATGTAGCAATGTATGTCGCGTTGGGCCAGTAACCGAAAGGTTCCCCACTAGGCCGTCATTGTAAATAAGAAAATGTTCTTAACTGACTTGCCTAGTTAAATAAAGGTTCAATAAAACATATGAACTAAAATACTGACTTGCTGAGACCAGACCTCACGCTATAATCAGCTTACCTCTGATACATTGTGAATGAGACGTCATGCAGAACAACTCCAACGTTTTTCCCTCCTGTATAGCAGAGAAACAGGGTGTTATAAAGCTCTAGTCTAATTCTCATCCTCATCACCATCCACAAATGTTCACATAATGTTAAAATCCTTTTACTGGTCATTGTCCGACTCCAGTCCGATCAGCAGTGATGTCAAATCTGACCATAATGCCATCAAATATCCAAACATCCAATCCCAGGTGCTTTCATCCCATTATGAATACAATGGCTCTTATGTGTTTGACATTGGATTAGAACACGTACATCTAATGGCAAGATTAGATTCTGTCCCTGAGCTGAATCTGACCTCATCTGCTATTTAGTTATCTAGTACTTGTTATTAGTATCAGTCTCAAATTAGAGAGTGGAACGATAACAGCCACTGAATTAACTGATTCTCTACTAAAATATACCATTGTGTGGAGGTGGACAATGTTATCTCTATAATACATAGCAAAATGACTTTGAAAAAATTGATTGTGGGGTTAAAAGGTCATCAAAACAAAGCAAAGACCAATGTT
Source organism: Oncorhynchus tshawytscha (assembly GCF_018296145.1). Taxonomy (NCBI): domain Eukaryota; kingdom Metazoa; phylum Chordata; class Actinopteri; order Salmoniformes; family Salmonidae; genus Oncorhynchus; species Oncorhynchus tshawytscha. The sequence continues at coordinate 16,385,305 of NC_056436.1, read as the reverse complement.
TGGTGTTCACATTGTGAGTATAGCCAGGCAGTGGGTTCTTAGGAGATACAGTACACAGTGTCATGTCCTTTCACACATTTTCCTTGTCTTATGAGTGCTACCTTACCAACACTCATTGCCTCTCTGCCTGACTATCCACTCCCTCATTGTGTCTCTCCAAGGACATTTCTTTGTCTAAGATGGAGGAAACACCTAGCTGAGGTTGATGGTGAACTGTAGGCCCGAGGGCTTGGGGTTCAACTTTCTAAGTTTGGTGGTAAGTTCCATAGCAGTAGGTTCAAGAACCAGTGAAGATGTCCTCCTCGCTCTTCACACTGATCATATGAGGCTGAGATGTACATGAAATTCAAATACCACTTAGTGGAATAACAAGGGCCTTCATGGATTCACAGAAACCCCAGGAAGTCATACAAGCAAAGCGCTGCCCTCTTGACAACAATACTCACCAACAGACAAAAGGGACTTTTTCGTCTTCGCTGTCAAGATAACGAAGGACGTGGAATGTCTATTGTAAAGCTATGAAGTATTGTACACATACTGCAACTTCCTGTTTGTGGGCCCTGGCAGACACACACAAAGGAACGGTTTACTCTCTCGTCTTAAGAAGCTGCCTCCACTGCATCCCAAAGTGCAAATAGGATGGCTCAGAAGGAAACAAAAGCTTTTCAAAACGCTTCTGATGCCCAGGACCAAAGACTTCACTTCAGAATGAAAGAAAAGAGCAGATAAAGAGAGAGAATGAGCTAAATAAAATAATGAAACCATAAAGTGTGAGTAAACAAGTCAAGCAAGGAGAGTAAAAGTGGAGATGAGAGGTAGCATCTCAGCCACATCCAAGATGTCTTCGGCGTCTTCGTTATCCATGAGCCCAGACGAGTAGAGATTATCTCGTCTGAGAATTGCCTTTTTTTGGAGCACGGGCCAACAGGTGTTAGTGTCATGCGAGGAGACAAGAGTCGTCACAGCAAAGGCAGCTGGGTAGTGTGAAGCGATAACAACTTGGAAAACAAAGGAGTGTTTTTTTTTCTTCTCGGGCCTGGTGACAAACACGCAAACCGCGTATGGTCGCCTTCGTTTCTCCGGCACAAAAGGTGTGCGTGTGGTTGTAGCCCCAAGTTCTTTGCTGTAAAAAGAACCTGCTAAGAATGTGTCTGTGCTGTGTCTAAGGATCATTACTAATTAGTGTTAAAAAAATAGGGGTGACAGTTGTGGTCCTGGAGGAAGGGGTTTAGGTAACAGTTTGAGTTTGCACCATGTTTCCGAAACGCTGACCTTTTGCCACCTGTTATTAGAGCAGGAAGTCATCTTCGGCTGTGTGTGTGTGTGTGTGTGTGTGTGTGTGTGTGTGTGTGTGTGTGTGTGTGTGTGTGTGTGTGTGTGTGTGTGTGTTTGCGCCACATACTAAAAAAATATTTTTCACGTATTTCTTTTAGTTAGAGCTTTTCAAATGTAAGCGATGTTCCCCCGCTGTTTATAACCATATTTTGGCACAAAGCCCCCATTCTCGCCCACTACTGATTTCTCACTCAAATGACAGATTCCCATCTTTGTTGTTTTCTGTTTCATCAGCTTGCTTTCTGTCTCTTGTGCCAAATGTGTACACATATCAGCAAAGACCATTTTTTATTTCCTTACTGCAGCTCTGCAAAACCTAACATGTTAATATCCGGGTCTGTCTTACCTGCTCAAGCATGCCTACATGTGGTTTAGTCATTATTGTACACTCTCAACAGTAAACTATATGCTGCATAACTGTGAACATACTAACCAAGTTACCAATTGGAAACAACATTATTTTATTCAAGCTAGGTTATCATGGAGCTTAGACAAGATAGTGTACAGTAGATATGTGTCTATTTGCTGCCTTACAGGCACTTTGTGTCGACAGCCTGCACGATAAAGGCTATTTTCACTTCACGGTATTGGTGGAAAAGGCTTTTGGCCTATGAGTCCAGAAATTATGTGTATATGTGACAAGGCAATATATTTACAGGAAACACCTTTATCTGATTGTAATTTTGTGGGGAAAGGCCCAATTCTTATTGTTAGACAACCAGATACAAGCTACCATCGATAAAGCATGGAGGGACTCTGAAGGTGTCTAAGTTAATGTGTGTGTGTGTGTGTGTGTGTGTGTGTGTGTGTGTGTGTGTGTGTGTGTGTGTGTGTGTGTGTGTGTGTGTGTGTGTGTGTGTGTGTGTGTGTGTGTGTGTGTGTGTGTGTGTGTGTGTGTGTGTGTAATATGGTCTGAGACATAATCAAACTGTATACTGTGTAGTACGTTATCATACCTGTATGTTTTGAACCAAATACAAGTATTTTTTTCCTGAAGCAGTTCATATTAAATTATAATTTCTTCAACCACTATAAAGTGGTTGCTAAATGGCATATATTGGTGACCACACCACACTGATAGAATTATAGACAAATGAATAACAGCATTCAATAACAACATGCCACAGTTTTCACACAATTTAACAATGTTCTAATTCAAATGGAGCTCCTTTTTGGAAGATTATCCTAATAGCCATTTGATAAAATTGAGCATGCAGGTAGAATGGAGCTAGCCTGCTGCCATCGCTCTTCTGCTTTGCAGGGAGAAAGTGGCAATATGCAATTCTACTACAATTAGAGCCTGCTGGGTTTCATCAGGCATGGGTATCTCTCGCCCGCCTCTCTCTGTATGGCTGTCTTTCCTATGAAAGGCAGAAACCCTGAGATCTGTGGCCGCTCAGACAACATGCAGCAAACACTCCCACATTGTTGTCGCCTAAACCAGTGTGCCTCTTAGTGACATGTGTACAGTAAACGATAGCTCTCAGTTGTGATTTTACTCAATTCTCCTTTAAAAAAAAGAATATAGTTCCATCTAAAAGACACCTGCTGAAAGTGGAGTGTTTAAGGTGTTTGAGTTTTTAACAGATGTAAGGGAGTGGGAGACCAACAGGAAATACTGGGTGTTCTGATCAAATTATATGATACGTTGTTGGTTTTTGTTTTGTATTGCAACACAAAGCTGTGTTTTGGAACGTAAAATAGGTCATAATATTCTGCTAATACTTTTTCAGTATATCGTCTGCATGGAATTCCAGGGCTGTCCCACAACCAATTACAATATGTCATTATTTGATGGGGTTTTTCTCAATAAAGCCTAAGCTAATCATTTATTTCCTCTACACTAGCTTAGCCACTGTGTGAGAGCCTCCGTGTTACAAAACCTCCACACACATGCTGTCACAGTTAATGGAGGAAGCAATCACATATTTCAGGGTCCACAACCAGCGGCATTTGGGCCCCCCAAGTTTTCTGAGCGAAAATAATAATAATAAAATAAAACATTGAATACAGATCTCTGTTTTTTACATAAAAGACTGTAAAAACACATCAGCTCTAAGTGATTTTAATTTTGGAAATCTGTCACAAAGTATTCCCAAGCACAAAAGAGAAATATATGTGATCATATGCAAATAAATATAAGCATGGTTTGAAATGATTACGTTTTATGTATTATATCTATTTATATATTTACAGTCTGCATAATTATTTGTAATTATGTTCTGTAATATTTTAAGGGATATGAGTTGTATTAAAAAAATCCAACAAGACATTTGATGAATGTTCAACCATTGTTCCTGGAAATGTAACCAGCCACCTACTTCACTAGAAGGGAAAATCAAAAGAAATAAGCTATTTGGAGTGCTGGGTGTGGTAGCGTTTTAAATGGAGTAATGAATAGTGCTCTCAAATATCTCCAGAACTTATTAAGGATGGGAAGTCACTTACAAAGAGCCACTTGAATAGCAATCAAAGATTTGACTAATTTAATAGCTCATTCGAAGCTGTTATACAGGGTTAACCGAACAGGCACATTTCAGCAGTTACAGAATGAGGTCCCACAGACAAATAAAGGACTAGTATGTGGTCATTAAACCTTTATTCCTCATTATGTATACCCTTTACATGCACAAATGGCTTGCAGTTTTGCACTGCACAGATTCAATTGAATTTAGATTCATTAATTACCTTAAAACAAGCAGTGAGATTTAAGTAACTACTAACTATATTCCACATAGGTCATTTGTAATGAAGGAAAAAGATAAAACCATTTGCCCAAAAATATTTGAACCAAATGAAGACTTCTGTGTAACAATTTCAAAAGTAACAAAGCAGAAACAAAAAAAATCTAAAGAAAGAAATGTAGACCTATTTATGTATGTAAATATGAATTTTGATTTTATAAAAGCAATATATGCAAGAGTGAATTCACTGTCTCACTGTCTCTCTCATCTACACACACGTTTATGTGTGAAAGTTGTCCAAGCCATATCTGCAACAATAAAAAAGACATTGCCTTGTACAGAGCGATGTCAAATGTTTTACGCCTACAGTCATGATTTATTTGAGGATCACAGAACTGTACTCTCCATATATGTACTATACAGTAAATAAGACCATGTTACTTGATACTCATGATACTCTGAAACTGTTTGTGGAAATAAAAGTCACAATTTAGACTATAGATATTACTTGGGATATGCAGTAGTGGAAATAAAAGTCACATTTTAGACTATAGATATTACTTGGGATATGCAGTAGTGGAAATAAAAGTCACATTTTAGACGGTAGACATTACTTGGGATATGCAGTAGTGGAAATAAAAGTGACATTTTAGACTGTAGACATTACTTGGGATATGCAGTAGTGGAAATGCAAATGCTTCATTCAATCCGAAAAATCCTCAGAACATTATATTTTATGATTTTGCCAAACAGCGTCTGCTGAGGATATGCATAAATTACTCCGGTGGACTAATTCCACAAAGAGACAGGGGGATTGTACAGTAGACGAAAGTCAGATGAAAAACAAAACAGCACCAGAGACAAAAGAGCACCTTCAGAAAAAAGCACCAGAGACAAAACATCACACAAAACAACACCAGAGACAAAACAACACCAGAGACAAAACAGCACCTTCAGAAAAAAGCACCAGAGAAAAAACATCACACAAAACAACACCAGAGACAAAACAACACCAGGGACAAAACAGCACCAGAGACAAAAGAGCACCTTCAGAAAAAAGCACCAGAGAAAAAACATCACACAAAACAACACCAGAGACAAAACAGCACCAGGGACAAAACAGCACCAGAGACAAAACAGCACCAGAGACAAAACAGCACCTTCAGAAAAAAGCACCAGAGAAAAAACATCACACAAAACAACACCAGAGACAAAACAACACCAGGGACAAAACAGCACCAGAGACAAAACAGCACCAGAGACAAAACAGCACCAGAGACAAAACAGCACCAGAGACAAAACAGCACCTTCAGAAAAAAACATCACACAAAACAACACCAGAGACAAAACAACACCAGGGACAAAACAGCACCAGAGACAAAACAGCACCAGAGACAAAACAGCACCAGAGACAAAACAGTACCCGAGACAAAACAGTACCCGAGACAAAACAGTACCCGAGACAAAACAGTACCAGGGACAGAACAGCACCAGAGACAAAACAGTACCAGAGACAAAACAGTACCAGGGACTAAACAGTACACCAGAAGCAAAACAGTACCAGAGACAAAACAGCACCAGAGACAAAACAGCACCAGAGACAAAACAGTACCCGGGACAAAACAGCACCAGAGACAAAACAGCACCAGAGACAAAACAGTACCCGAGACAAAACAGTAGCAGGGACAAAACAGCACCAGAGAAAACAGTACCGAGAGAAAAGAGTACCAGGGAAACAACAGCACCAGAAAAAAACAGTACCCGAGACAAAAACAGTACCAGAAACAGCAGAAAAAAATGGCAGTATGGAGGTGGTTGGAATGAATGTTCAGAAGCTCAGTGTTTTTAAAACGGGGAAACACTCACCCCACTTTAGGCTTCATCCATCAGTCTCACACAGAAAGGAGAGAGTGAATATACATATCTACCTACAATCCTGATTTCGTCTGTCACTGTGCACGTCTATGCATAGTGTATCTGTGACTAGATACCATTTTTCAGCTCAGTAAATATAAATATATATATATATATATATATACAGTGGGGCAAAAAAGTATTTAGTCAGCCACCAATTGTGCAAGTTCTCCTTAAAAAAGATGAGAGAGGCCTGTAATTTTCATCATAGGTACACTTCAACTATGACAGACAAAATGAGAAAAAAAATCCTAAAATCACATTGTAGGACTTTTTATGAATTTTTGCAAATTATGGTGGAAAATAAGTATTTGGTCAATAACAAAAGTTTATCTCAATACTTTGTTATATACCCTTTGTTGGCAATGACAGAGGTCAAACGTTTTCTGTAAGTCTTCACAAGGTTTTCACACACTGTTGTTGGTATTTTGGCCCATTCCTCCATGCAGATCTCCTCTAGAGCAGTGATGTTTTGGGGCTGTTGCTGGGCAACACGGACTTTCAACTCCCTCCAAAGATGTTCTATGGGGTTGAGATCTGGAGACTGGCTAGGCCACTCCAGGACCTTGAAATGCTTCTTACGAAGCCACTCCTTCGTTGCCTGGGCGGTGTGTTTGGGATCATTGTCATGCTGAAAGACCCAGCCACGTTTCATCTTCAATGCCCTTGCTGATGGAAGGAGGTTTTCACTCAAAATCTCACAATACATGGCCCCATTCATTCTTTCCTTTACACGGATCAGTCGTCCTGGTCCCTTTGCAGAAAAACAGCCCCAAAGCATGATGTTTCCACCCCCATGCTTCACAGTAGGTATGGTGTTCTTTGGGTGCAACTCAGCATTCTTTGTCCTCCAAACACGATGAGTTGAGTTTTTACCAAAAAGTTATATTTTGGTTTCATCTGACCATATGACATTCTCCCAATCTTCTTCTGGATCATGCAAATGCTCTTTAACAAACTTCAGATGGGCCTGGACATGTACTGGCTTAAGCAGGGGTACACGTCTGGCACTGCAGGATTTGAGTCAATGGCGGCGTAGTGTGTTACTGATGGTAGGCTTTGTTACTTTGGTCCCAGGTCTCTGCAGGTCATTCACTAGGTCCCCCCGTGTGGTTCTGGGATTTTTGCTCACCATTCTTGTGATCATTTTGACCCCACGGGGTGAGATCTTGCGTGAAGCCCCAGATCGAGGGAGATTATCAGAGGTCTTGTATGTCTTCCATTTCCTAATAATTGCTCCCACAGTTGATTTCTTCAAACCAAGCTGCTTACCTATTGCAGATTCAGTCTTTCCAACCTGGTGCAGGTCTACAATTTTGTTTCTGGTGTCCTTTGACAGCTCTTTGGTCTTGGCCATAGTGGAGTTTGGAGTGTGACTGTTTGAGGTTGTGGACAGCTGTCTTTTATACTGATAACAAGTTCAAACAGGTGCCATTAATACAGGTAACGAGTGGAGGACAGAGTAGCCTCTAAAAGAAGAAGTTACAGGTCTGTGAGAGCCAGAAATCTTGCTTGTTTGTAGGTGACCAAATACTTATTTTCCACCATAATTTGCAAATTAATTAATTAAAAATCCTACAATGTGATTTTCTGGATGTGTTTTTCTCATTTTGTCAGTCATAGTTGAAGTGTACCTATGATGAAAATTACAGTCCTCTCTCATCTTTTTAAGTGGGAGAATTTGCACAATTGGTGGCTGACTAAATACTTTTTTGCCCCACTGTATTTACAGTTGAAGTCTGAAGTTTACATACACCTTAGACAAATACATTTAAATTCAGATTTTCACAATTCCTGACATTTAGTACTGGTTAAATTCCCGGTCTCAGGATCACCACTTTATTTTAAGAATGTGAAATGTCAGAATAATAGCAGAGAGAATGATTTATTTCAGCTTGTATTTCTTTCATCACATTCCCATTGGGTCAGACGTTTACATACACTCAATTAGAATTTGGTAGCATGGCCTTTAAATTGTTTAACTTGGGTCGAACGTTTTGGGCAGCCTTCCACAAGCTTACCACAATAAGTTGGGTGAATTTTGGCCCATTCCTCCTGTCAGAGCTGGTGAAACTGAGTCAGGTTTGTAAGCCTCCTTGCTCGCAAACTCTTTTTTTCAGTTCTGCCCACAAATCAAAATTTCTATAGGTTAGAGGTCAGGGCTTGGTGATGGCCACACCAATTCCTTGACTTTGTTATACTTAAGCCATTTTGCCACAACTTTGGAAGTATGCTTGGGGACATTGTCCATTTGGAAGACCCATTTGCGACCAAGCTTTAACTTGCTGACTGATGTCTTGAGATGTTGCTTCAATATATCCACATAATTTTCCATCCACATGATGCCATCTATTTTGTAAAGTGTAGCAGTCCCTCCAGCAGCAAAGCACCCACCAGAATATGATGCTGCCACCCCCATGCTTCACGGTTGGGATGGTGATCTTTAGCTTGCAAGCCTCTCCCAAACATAACAATGGTCATTATGGCCAAACAGTTCTATTTTTGTTTCATCAGACCAGAGGACATTTCTCCAAAAAGTACAATCTTTTTCCCCATGTGAAGTTGCAAACCGTAGTCTGGCTTTTTTTATGGTGGTTTTTGAGCAGTGACTTCTTCCTTGCTGAGTGGCCTTTCAGGTTATGTTGATATAGGACTAGTTTTACTGTGGATATAGATACTTTTGTACCTGTTTCCTCCAGCATCTTCACAAGGTCCTTTGCTGTTGTTCTGCGATTGATTTGCATTTTTCGCACCAAAGTACGTTCATCTCCAGGAGACAGAATGCGTCTCCTTCCTGAGCAGTATGGCGGCAGCGTGGTCCCATGGTGTTTATACTTGCGTACTATTGTTTGTACAGATGAATGTGTTACCTTCAGGCATTTGGAAATTGCTCCCATGGATGAACCAGACTTGTGGAGGTCTACATTTTTTGGGGCTGATTTCTTTTGATTTTCCCATGATTCCAAGCAAAGAGGCACTGAGTTTGAAGGTAGGTCTTGAAATACATCCACAGTTACAGCTCCAACTGACTCAAATGATGTCAATTAGCCTATCAGAAGCTTCTAAAGCCATGTCCTAACTGACTTGCCAAAACTACAGTTCGTTAACAATAAATTTGTGGAGCGGTTGAAAAACAAGTTTTAATGACTCCAACCTAAGTGTATGTAAACTCCTGACTTCAACTGTATATATATATATATATACAGTAACAAAAGTTTGGACACATCTACCTTTTCTTTATTTTTACTATTTTCTACATTGTAGAATAATAGTGAAGACATCAAAACTCTGAAATAACACATATGGAATCATGTAGTAACCAAAAAAGTGTTAAACAAATCCAAATATATTTTATATTTGAGATTCTTTGCAGTATCTACCCTTTGCCTTCATGACAGCTTTATTTTCTCTCAACCAGCTTCATGAGGTAGTCACCTGGAATGCATTTCAATTAACAGGAGTGCCTTGTAAAAAGTTAATTGGTGATGGTATACAGAAGACTGCCCCTATTTGGTTTAAAGACAAAGTCCAAGTCCATATTATGGCAAGAACAGCTCAAATAAGCAAAGAGAAACAACAGTCCATCATTACTTTAAGACACAAAGGTCAGTCAATTCAGAACATTTTAGTTGCAAAAACCATGAAGCGCTATGATGAAACTGGCTCTCATGAGGACCACCACAGGAAAGAAAGACCCAGGGTGAGACACATCTCACCATTAACTGTTCAGAGGAGACTGTGTGAATCAGGCCTTCATGATCGAATTGCTGCAAAGAAACCACTACTAAAGGACATCAATTAGAAGAAGAGACTTGCTTGGGCCATGAAACACAAGCAATGGACATTAGACCAGTGGAAATCTGTCCTTTGGTCTGATGATTCCAAATTTGAGATTTTTGAATCTTACCTCTGTGTCTTTGTGAGACGCAAAGTAGGTGAACGGATGATCTACGCATGTGTGGTTCCCACCGTGAAGCACAGACGAGGTGTGATGGTGTGGGGGTGCTTTGCTTGTCACACTGTCAGTGATTTATTTAGAATTCAAGGCACACTTAACCAGCATGGCTACCACAGCATTCACAATATATTTTGTTTTTCAACAGGACAATGACCCAACACACCTCCAGGCTGTGAAAGGGTTATTTGACCAA